>NC_090818.1:81216964-81494942 GCF_000390325.3 Nicotiana tomentosiformis
CAAGCTGAAACTGAACTGATAATATAATAGCTGGAAGTGTCTGGGAGTCAAAGATAATCTAAAGATATGCTCACCTACTGATACTGACTCAACTCTCTCAATATAGTAAGTAAAATAGCTATCCGGCCCTCTAAGGCTCGGTATATACATATATAACTGCTCTGCCATAGTAGGCTTGCTCATAGGCGCTCGGCCATACTAGGCTTTGTATCTCGGCCAATTGGGCTCGCTCATAGGCGCTCGGCCACAGTAGGCTCGGTATATAACTTACCATCTGATCAGAGGTTGCCCAATAGGGGCCTGCCCATCGATTATAGCTCGATGGTAAAGAAAATACTATAATACTGTATATATAGACTCTCTGCTCTCTTGACTGGAAGGAGGAAATACTCAATTGAATATTGTACTTACAAGACTAGGAAAAATATACATAAATTCCGGAACATGAATTTTTTCTTTATACCTCGTTATCAAACTTGTGTAATTACGTGAGATCATACAAAATGAAGGAAGAGCTTAGCCTTAACATACCTGAGCCAATTCTCTTGACAATCCCTCTGATATAAATCAATTGCAACAAATCACGTATCGGCGAGATCGGAGTAGGGAAAAATCCATATGATATTCTTTTAATTTGAAAGGAATGAGATTGTACTTATCCTGCAGATATGCTACGATTCCAGAACATTATGCAAGCACGACGTCAAGGAGAGGAAGTAAGGGTTCCTACCCGAGATATTATTGATAGATAAGGAACCAGTGCGAGACGTAAGTTAAGACAAAGGAAATAACCCAAGGAAGATTACGCGGAATATTGATTGAGAATAGGCCAACGAGTAGTTAGTAGTTGATTCAGGAAGAGCCTAGTTATAGCTAAACAAGAGGACACATACAAATCAATAGATTGTGCAAGACGAACATAGTGAACCCCAACATGGGGAATTCAGTCTCGCAGGTATAACATCATGATCCTTGAGATATATTTAGATAGGAGTTGGGGTAATTAAAGGTAAATGAAATAGAATGCCACTGGGAAGATAGTCAAAATATTAGTTCAGAAGCAACCCTACAAGTACAAGGGCGTAGAAATAAGTAACTACGGATAATTATAGGCGGGGAAGAACATCAAAAAAAAAATTCGTCAAGTATACGATGTGATAAGCTTGTAACTTTACAAGAGCTAGAAGGTCTCCCTAAATACTACAACGAAAGACTAGCTGAGGAAATAAGGAAGAAGGCTTCAACCTAAGCACAGTGACCAAAAGAGGAAATCGTCTTGTAACAACACTCTCACAACAACATTGTATACACTCCATAAGGAAGTGGCACCTGGCATGGCTAAGGAGCGGGAAATGAAATCAAAAGTAATATTCGAGACCATATGAATTGCACAAAATTCCGACATGCATGGGAACTAAGATAAGCTAAGTATGCACGCAACAAGGGGGTAGAAAGACCAAGAAAAGTAATTTCTTACGTTTAAAGAAAGTTGAGATGGAACAAAAGGAATTATTCGATCAATGATGCAGAGTTAGTTACGTTATGAATGCACTCAAGATTTCGGAGTATTATCCATGCAGCATGTATGTTGACAATCATACAGTTGTTGAAGACTCCAATATAAGTTAAAAGAAAGAATTGAGTCCAGGTCATAGATAAGTGATTGAATTGTTAGATGATGGTATCACGAATATTCCATAGAGTCTATGAAAGGCTCAAGTAATAACTCATACCATGACCCGCATATCGGAAAATAGCTTAAGCCTACATAAATGCTGATCAGAAGGAGGACACTAAAGAGTTACATCAACAAAGTAAATCAGGGACCTGATGATTAGACCCCAAAAAAAAATTATTATACACCTCGTGATTGAGAACATTACAGGATTACTCTTAGATATCAGAGGTACAAGAGAGATAGTACAGTAGCCATAACCTATAATGGCTCTACGATAAAGCAAGTTAGAAAAAAGTACTAGCCTAATAAGAAGTCAGTATGAAGCTCCCACCGGGTTGTGTATGCACTAGAGTTGCAAGTATTATAATAGATCTTTAAGTTATGGACGTGAATTATACCTATGTGGAAGGGAGGTCATGAAAGAGATAGAAGATACGATACAAGATTTTAAAGTAGTAAGGTAAAGGTGAACAACATACGAGATACTCAAATGCAGAAGGTTGTGAATAGTCCATACCTCGGATAGAGGGCTAGAAGCGCTGGGATTCAGTATCCAGGAATGATAGAGACGTCATTGGTGGCATATCTTCCAGCCTATGATTTCTAGGTATCAAGAGGCCTAGTCAAGAAAGTAAAGAAGAGTTAGAGACGATGTGATGTCTCGCTTGATGTTCCAGAATAACACAAGGAAATTTATGGTGCAAGCAAGTTGAAGGAAAGTTGCGAGTAATATAAATATATATGTGTAGGTCGCAAACTAAAGTATGGTAAAGCGACAAGGTTTTAGGAAGACAGGAGTAAGGATAAGAATAGGCAAGTGAGAAGGTGACGAGAAGGGATAAGTCCTCGGGATTAAGCCCATGAGAACAAGAATTATAGAAAGCTCAGTATAGCCTGAATATATTCATAGGAGTCTAAGACTAGTAGAATTTAAAGGAGATGGAATGATGCCCTGGTAATAGAATGAGGGTGTAATCGTGATAGATAAAGAATGATGTTTGGGCCTTCGATTGAGTAATGATTTCATACATTATACAGGATTAAAATACCTACGTAAGGTAAACCACAATGGGATGTTATGACAAACGGTTATGGAAGTATAGTATCGTATCACCCCAAGTGGATCAGGAAAATTACTTCAAATGTTCCATGATGCAATGTGAGCCCTAGCGGCAGTGTTACATAAGAGGTCAAGTTATCAGTGGTAGATTATGGATCAACGTTAAGGTAAATCAACAATAGATGGATAAAGTTCCAACGTATGAGAGGAGATAAGGATTACATCCTTTAGATGAACAATAATAAGGAAGCATTGAAGGACTTGGATTTATACATCTATGATAAGAAGCGAGAGAGTAACCTAGAATTAGATAGCAGACCTCGATAATAATAAAACCAAGGTAAGAGTTATGGTATAGTATGACTTACCTAGATGCAGTAAAGTCATACGGATGAATAACCAAGTCTATGATATAAAATATAACAATATTCGTAAGTTCGACAAAGTACCTAGCGAAGAACTTCAGTATAGATGCCTAAAGGAACATCTTATTAAGCTTTGTATATGTTTACAAAGTGAGGTCTAGAGATTGGCTAAAAGTTGGAGGAAGAAGGAGAGAGGAGTCGCATAAGCGCATTTAAAAAGTCAGAGTCGTACAGGCTGGATGATAAAAGGTAGCAACAGTTACAAGAGTGGAACGATTCCGACCACGGGTTGTGGTGTGAGAAAGATGCCTAAAGGGGGGGGGGGGATGCCCTGGCCTTTGGGATTCATTCAAAGAACAGTTGGCTAGATGGCAAGAGGAGTACTACAGTATTCGCAAGAGATAGGTTATGAGAATGATAAGTGCATCAGTCAACATTCGAGAACGAATGTTCCAAAGGGGGGAATAATATTACTCCCATATTTTTTTGTACGTGAAAGTAAGCCATAAAAAAATTGATGGAATCTCGAAAAATATGATGTTACATCCCGCATTTTCGTACGTAAAAGTTTCGTCGTAAGTTAATCGACATAAGTTCGGGAATGAGATTATCTTGAGATTATAAGCATTATGCTATTTCAAACAAGTGATAAGTAAGTGCCGTGAAGGATAAAGGGTAAACGAATTAAAGAAATGAGTTTCATCGAAGGTGGTCAATTTTGGAATATAATACGATCCGAGCCATAATACCCGGTGTTTATGGACTAGTACCATACAAGGTACCATATGAACATGACAATATGATGTATAAGGTATCTAAAAAATAAGTAGTATTTTAAGTAATTTGAGATAATTCTTAATTATGTGGGTAATTGATTAATTATTGATTAGTGAAAAATTACCAAGTTAATTAAGTTAATTGAATAAAGTTTAATAAACCTTCACGTGGCAGCCAACTAAGTCCACCTAGTGACTCTTAAACTCATGTGAAAGGTGGCATATTTTGAAGGTTTGGTGTGGCTAAGTCACCACATAAGTGGGGCCCACACCCAAAGACCTAAATAAACCTCTCTAAATTCATTTCAAGTGTCTACAAGCACAAAAGAATTTCAGTAAACTCATTCATAAAAGACTTCATGTTAGCAACGTGATTTTTCCTACAAAAAAATCATACAAGACTACGTAATGTTATAGCAACGGGATTTTATAATTTTAAGGAAGTACGGAGTAACCCTTCTAAAGAATATCACACGGATTTTTTCCTACTCCAGGTATGTTAAGGCTATCCTTTCTTTCTTTTTGGCATGATCAATGCGATACAAATAAAACGAGTAAATGCACAATTTCCATAAATGACTCTATTCATAGAAGTACTAGGGGTGTCTATATTCTTGATTCCCCATGTGAATTATTATTATATCTTCTGTTCATGGGTCTCAGAAAAATACGTATTTGATAAAATTTATCTGAAAGGCATATTGACTTTATGACATTCCGAGAAATCTTATTAGTGTATTTCTCATGCATTTATACATGTACATTGACCCATGACCAGATGATGTTATATACACGTATATTATATGTATATGGGATATGGGAAAAGGTTACGGCGTTATATACGTACCACCACCTGATCAGCTGGTATACGTTGATGAATTGCCCACAGTGGCCGAGATGATATGATGGGATGCCCTCAGAGACTTGATGATGTTATGAACGCATATACCTATGTATGGTATGACATTTATACGCATATGCATAACATTATAAATATGAAGTGATTTACAGAATTAGTCAGATATACATGTCGAGTCTTTTACTCCATGTTTCTATCATGTCTATTGTTTACTAATTTTCATTCCTTACATACTCGGTACATTATTTGTACTGACATCCCTTTTTCCTGAGGACGCTGTGTTTCATGCCTGCAGGTCTCGATAGACAGGTCGAGAGTCCTCCAAGTAGGTGATCAGCTCAGCGAAAAATTATTGGTGCACTCCATTTGCTCCGGAGTTGCTTGTTTGGTCAGTATGATTTAGATGTGTATTGTTTGGTATGGTGGGGCTCTGTCCCGACCTTTATGATAATTATGTATTCTTAAAGGCTTGTAGACAGGTGTTATGTACGTAAAGGATTGTATGGCCTTGTCGGCCTATGTTCAGTGTACGAGTGGTTCTTTTGGTCTTAGAGGCTCATATGTCTGATGTATAAGCTGGTATTACATGTTGTATTCTACCTATCTCACGGCAGCCTCTTCGGCTCAGTTATCTATGATAGTATGATACATTATGTTGGTACTCGGTTGAGTAAGGTACCGGGTACCCGTCGCGGCCCATCGGTTTGGGTCGTGACAATGCGGGTGGAAGTGTATCACAATACCATAATCCCAACATAGCGGACCTGCCGCCTCACCCCAATATATGCGGGTGGAGGTGTATCACAATACCACAATCCCAACACAAAGCGGCCCTACCGCCACACCCCAATATATGCGGGTGGAAGTTTATCATAATACAATCCTAACACAAAGCGGCCCTACCGCCTCACCCCAATATATGCGGGTGGAGGTGTATCACAATACCACTATCTCAACACAAAGCGGCCCTACAGCCTCACCCCTATGTATGCGAATGAAAGTGTATCACAATACCACAATCCCAACACAAAGCGGCCTTACCGCTTCACCCCAATATATGCGGGTGGAGGTGTATCACAATACCACAATCCCAACACAGAGCGGTCCTACCGCCTCACCCCAATGTATGCAGGTGGAGGTGTATCACAATACCACAATCCCAACAAAAAGCAGCCCTATAGCCTCACCCCAATGTATGCGGGTGGAAGTATATCACAATACCGCAATCCCAACACAAAGCGGCCCTACCGCCTCACCCCAATATATGCGGGTGGAGATGTATCACAATACCATAATCCCAAGACAAAGCGGCCCTACCGCCTCACCCCAATGTATGCAGGTGCAAGTGTATCACAATACCACAATCCCAACAAAAAGCGGCCCTACCGCCTCACCCCAATATATGCGAGTGGAGGTGTAATCCCAATCACAATACCATATATAAACTCAAAGCGACATAGTTTGTCATTACAGTTAAGGTCGTAATTACTCATATCATTGGAATACTTCATGTTCATGCTCATCATGGATAAACACAACTGATTATATCAGCACATGTATGGTAAATCAATAAGTCGATTTCAATGGCACATGGGACCAATTCCTTTTCTTAAGTTTCATCAGCATTTAACAAAGGGCATCTCCCTTCCATCTCATTATTCACTCCCTTGACCTCTTGAGATCATTATCTAGCTTCATGACTCTTGGGGACTTAACAATCGAAGTCATTTACGTACATTATTTCAAAAGCATACAACTATAGTTGAAAACATTGGGACATACAACACTTCATAATTCTCACTTAGGCAACGATCACATTTCATGTTCATACTATCACTTACATGTACTTGCCACGGGTGATCATACAACATTAAGAACATTTAGAGCATTTAGGAACATCATAGTCTTTTCTCGCAAGAACGTAGGGGCTTATAACACATTGGAAACAAAAGTACAAATACATTCATCTCATAACCTTTCACACCATATATCACTTCATTAGTACTTTCAACTACGTACAACATCATTATTTCATTGGCTCCCATGGCTATACATATTATTCTTCATTCACGGCACTATGGTCGCATATCATATTCCACACTTTTATTCTTTACTTTCAAGGATTATCATCATAAATATCATCATATATAATACTCTTGAAATACCTTTCCCCAAAAAGGCCAATACACAATTTCAACTCATGAATACGTAAGAACTCAAAACATATTGCAAATACCCACCAAGCATAGCATTAGTTAGAACAACCACATTTGGACATGACTTGAGTACATAAGCTTTTGGATAATTCTATTTTCGGAGTCAATTTGAAATAGTTGAATCAAGGCTCATTTCATAACATTTCACACATCATTTCACTTCGTTGGCGTTATTGGCCATAAGTATAACTTTCATTCTCGGCACGGTGTTCACACTTTATATCCCCAACTCACTACTTCACAATTTATATCCTCAACTCACTACTTCACACTCTATATCCCCAACTCACTACTTTCACTTTCAAGCATCTATATAGATTACCAACAACAAGGAATCCCTAATCACGACTTTTAGTACACCTATGAACAATTAAGAGTCTTATGCACATTGAGACTTCTTACACAATTTGGCATAATAGCCTCTTGAAACACTACTTGGAGTCATAACATTTTTATACCCAACTCATGCTTTGAACATATTTTGAACATATATCTTTCAACACAAAGCTTATTCGGAATAGTTGATTTATAAAGAATAACTCGGGACTTACAAGAACATCATGGAATTCAATTCTAGGAAAGAAGTTTAGCCAACATACCTGGAATTCGTCCCTTAATAATACTACGACGTTCCACCAATCTAAACAACTTCAATCTACAACAATGCAACACAATTGCACCAAAATTAGCAAGATTTCTATACTTTAAGTCATTTAGACTTTTTATCAAACACTAGATGTGCAAATTTGACTACAAGGTTCTTTTACAATATTTCCTTCACTCCTCAAACCAATCTTTACTTATTTTAGCTCAACAATCTTCCCAAAAACCTTATTGGTACAAGCATGTATAATTAATACTCTTACACCCAAGAATCATACTCCCAATCACCCATCTTTTACACCCAAAATCGAAATTGAAGACTAGGGGTTTGAATCTTACCTCTTGAGTGAAGATCTTGTGAGATTTCCTTGTTGGATTTCAAGTCTTGAACAAGATCTTGATGAACAAAACACTTCATCTACTCACTCTCTCTAGAACACTCTCACTTCTCTCTAAAATATCAGGTTTTAGCTCAAGAAATGACTTAACCCCTCTCTCTACCCGGCCTTGGGGTTATTTAATGGGTTCCTACGTGCGTGGCCGCGCACCTGGGCAAGTGGCCGCGCACTTGAGGCAGAAACTCTCACATATGCGCGGCCACGCATCTGGGCGCTTGAGAGTTATACTCGTTTGCAATTAGGTCTTGTACGAACTCACTTGAAACTTTATCCCATCATATAATTTTCAACTTGACTTAGCTTTAGGGCTCTTCTTAGACCATAAACCATTCTTAATACACCTCATACATATATTATCATGATCAATTGATATCATCCATATAATAGTCCTTGTCTACAAATAAAATAATATAATAAGTGCACATCAACTTTCTTAATAGCGCTTAAGTACTTCAAAATTTTTCGGGGTATTACATTCTCCCCCACTTAAGAACATTCGTCCTTGAATATTTTACCAGTCCCTTCTAAGAATAGAGTTACCATCATTTTACCCCCCCAACCATTATACATAGGCACTTATAACTACATCTGTCGTATACATCCTTTCCAAAATTTCATATGGGCCTATAAGACCAAAATAATCACTCATACACTGAACATAAGCCGACAAGGCCATACAATCTTTTACGTACATGACATTTATCTACAAGCCTCTAAGAATACATAATTGCCATAAAGCTTGGGACAGAGCCACGCCATACCAAACAATACACATCTAAATCATACTGACCAAACAAGCAACTCCGGAGAAAATGGAATGCGCCAACATCTTCCGCTGAGCTGATCGCCTACTTGGAGGACTCTTGACCTGTCTATCGAGACCTGCGGGAGGGACATCAGTACAAATAATGTACCGAGTATGTAAGGAATGAAAATCAGTAAACAATAGACATGAGATAAACATGGAGTAAAAGACTCAACATGTATATTTGAATAGCTTTGTGTATCATTTAAATTATAATGTCATGCATATGCGTATAAAATGTCATACCATGCATGGGTATATGCGTTCATGACATCATCAAGCCTCTGAGGGCATCCCATCATATCATCTCGGCCACTGTAGGCAAATCATCAACGTATACTAGCTGATCAGGTGTTGGTGCGAATATAACGCCGTAACCGTTTTCCATATCCCATATACATATAATATACATATATACGTGTATATAACGCCATCTGGTCATGGGTCAATGTACATGTATAAATGAATGAAATGGATATGAAATACATCAATAAAATCTCTCGGAACGTAATAGGACCATTATGCCTTTGATTAAAGTCATGAAATAAATTTTATCAATTTACGTATTTTCTGAGACACATGAACATATGATAGAATAATATGATACATGGGGAATAAAGAACATAAGCATCTCTAGTATTTCTATGAATAGAGTCATTTATGGAAATTGTGCATTTGCTTGTTTCGTTTGTGTCATATATGTTACACCCCATATCTTCGTACGTAGAAGTACACCATAAGTAAATTGATATATGCTCGGAAATGAGATGTTACATTCCGCATTTTCGTACATTAAAGTTTTGTCGTAAGCTAATCGACGTATGTTCGGGAATAAGATTATTTTGAGATTATAAGCATTATGCTATTTCAAATAAGTAATAAGTGAATTCATGAAGGTGAGAGGGTAAGCAAATCGAAGAAAATGAATTTCGTCGAATTTTGACATTTTGGGATAAAATACGACCCGAGCTAAAATACCCAGCATTTACGGACTAGTACCATACAAGGTACCACATGACCATAATAGTAAGGTGTACAAAGTATATTAAAAGTGAGTAGTATTTTGAATAATTTGAGATAATTCCTAATTAGGTGGATAATTGGGTAATTAATAAATTTTAGTGGGAGATTAATTAAAACAAATCTTTGGATAAGGTTGAAGCCCCTAGCATGGCAGCCAATAAGAGCTAAAAGAATGGCTCTTGAATTAAGAAGCAACATGACACATTTGGAAGACTAAGGGGGCTAAGTCATCAAAATTAGTGGGGCCTACCAACTAACATTTTTGAAGAATTCATTTTAAAGTGCTAAGTTTCATTTTTGGATGCAAAAGCTTACGGATGAGACTCCAAGAATTCAACCAAAATAATTCCTTATCATCTTAGCAACATGGGTTGCTTCAATATTTCCTTAAAAACGTGACATTTCATAGCATCTTCAACAATTCAAAACGCGAGATTTTGCAATTATAAGGGAGTACGATGCAATCTTTCTCAAGAATATCATAAGGATTTTTTCCTACTTTGATCCGCCATTATGTGTTGTCGCAATTGGCGTGTGTTAGAGGGATTGTCAAGAAAATCAGCTCAGGTATTTAAGGCTATCCCTTCTTTCTTTTTGGCATGATCTATACGACACGAACGAAACGAGCAAATACACAACTTCCATAAATGACTATATTCATAGAAGTATTAGAGATGCCTATGTTCTTGAATTCCCATATGTCTTATTATTCTATCGTCTGTTCATGGGTCTCAAAAAATACGTAAGTTAATAAAGTTTGTTTCATGATATTAATCAGAGATATAATGGTCTTATGACACTCCGGAAGATTTTATTGACGTACTTCTCATGCATTGCATTCATTTATATGGACCCATGACCAGATGGCATTATATACGCGTATATATGTATATTATATGTATATGGGATATGGAAAAAGTTACGGTGTTATATACGCACCACCACCTGATCAGCTGGTATACATTGATGATTTACCCACAGTTACCGAAATGATATGATGGGATGCCCTCAGAGGCTTGATGATGTTATGAATGCTTATACCTATGCATGGTATGACATTTATACACATATGCATGACATTAAAAAAAATGAAATGATTCACAGTGCTATGCAGACGTACATGTCGAGTCTTTTACTCTATGTTTCTCTTATGTCTATTATTTACTGATTTTTATTCCTTACATACTCGGTACATTATTTGTACTGACGTCCCTTTTGCCGGGGGACGCTGCGTTTCATGCCCGCAGGTCTCGATAGACAGGTCGAGAGTCCTCCAAGTAGGCGATCAACTCAGCGGAAGATGTTGGTGCACTCCATTTGCTTCGGAGTTGCTTGGTTGGTCAGTATGATTTAGATGTGTATTGTTTGGTATGGCGGGCTCTGTCTCAACCTTTATGATAATTACGTATTCTTAGAGGTTTGTAGACAGATGTCATGTATATGAAAGATTGTATGGCCTTGTCGGCCTATGTTCAGTGTACGAGTGATCGTTTTGGTCTTATAGGCCAGTGTGTCATATGTATAAGTTTATTCCCTCAATCTTTACTCCGGTTCATTTACCTATGATGGAATGATATGAAAGATACGTTATGTTGGTACTCGGCTGAGCAAGGTATCGAGTGCTGGTCTCGCCCCCTCAGGTTTGGGGCGTGACAAAAGTGGTATCAGAGCAGTTATGTCCTAGGGAGTCTACAAGTCATGTCTTGTAGAGTCTTGTTTATGGGTGTGTTGTGCACCCACTTATAAGCAGGAGGCTACACGGCATTTAGGACTGTCACTCTTTTTTCTTACTCTAGATCGTGTGGTAGAGCTCATTTGCAAGAACTCAATTTCCTAAACTCTATCTTATTCATAATACGACGATGCCTATATCTAGAAAGACAGTTGGTAAGAGATTGAATGTGGCTATGGAAGAGTTGAGTCAGCAGAAATCGATTTTTTTTATGATGCTTATGATGAGTAAATATAAGGTCTTCAGTAGAACATGTGGGTACTAAGACGTGTAAGCTTCTTGATAAGGATCCTTAAGGTAAGAATATCTATCCATCCATATGGTGAAAAGCAATGAGAGATTCAGAAGATAGATACAAGTTTCAACAAGTAAAAGAAGCAAGGTGAAGAAGGGTACGAGGCGCCCAGTTAATGAAGAATATCAGTATTTACAATTCAGGTAGAGGAATATAAGCCTTTTGAGATACCTTCAACAATAACAGAGGTTTATACAATTAGCCACACCCATCTCATTATGCCTTATGGGGGATAACAAAAGTAGTATAAGAGAAGGACGGATATCAGGATCCGGCTGGGGTAAGAGTAACCCAAAACAGTGAATGGATTATTTGTGTTAGTTGACATTTCTGAAAGATATTGCAAATGTGGTAATAGATCTCCTTGTGAGACACCCAGATGGTACACTCTAAAATAGTACAGCTAGATAGATATGAGTACTGCAAAGATAGGCACTGGAAGCCTTGAAGGGATAAATATTACCTTAGTGTGGCTCCCGTCCCTAGTAGAGAAAGAATGTTAGGCAACCCGATGGGCCGGTAGATGCAGCAAGGGGAGCTAAAAGCAAAAGAATGTCTTGTTCAAGTTTCAAAATAAAGTGATAGACATAAAAGTTAGCGGGAAATAAGAAGAGAGTTAATGAAGCATTATGAAGTAAGATGTGATACATGGATGACAACGGTAGATCAAAAAGATGATAATATTACAGAGTCTATAGTCAAGTGAAGGAAAAGACAAGAGGTGACAGGCCTTGAGATGACAAAAGAGTATAGGCCATAAGGTCATATCCTTATTTCGAGAAATAAGTTCGTGACTCCAACGCGACTGCCAAAAAGAAAAGTTAGACCCCATAATAATAAGAAATCAGCATGGACTGATGAACAAGATAAACTAAACATGAATTAGGGACTGGGCGATTTGATAATAGTCGGCATCATGAGAATTTCAGATTTCGTTCCGGCGATGATAGAATGGACAACAGAAAAAGATTCATGAGAAATTCACAGAATGGTCATTCAGGAAGACGCTTCCCTAAAGCAAGCAATGTGAGCAAATTTAAGCTTAAGGGACTGTATGTTTCAGTTATACTAAGTGTCACCCTTGCGAGTAAGGAATTTTGTTATCCTTGGTAGAGAAGGATTACCGCAAGTCGAGTAAGGGTCATCGATGATGTGAAAAGACGCTAAAGATGATGAGGTATAACATCTATAGGTAGATCACTGTAGCTCCAACTCTTAAGTACTCCCCTAAAGGGGGGAAAATGAAGTGATGTGGCATTAATACAAAATTTAGTGGTTTTAGTAACTATGGAATGGTAAAGGAAGAATGCGATAAAAAATGAGAAAAGGGATGAGATTGCACTCACTCAAATCCTACTGATATACTATGATTCCAGAACATTATGCAAGCACGCTGACAAGGAGAGGAAGTAAGGGTTCCGCCCGAGATGTTTTCGATAAATAAGGAGCCAGTGCGAGAGGTAAGTTAAGATAAAAGAAATAACCCAAGAATGATTACGCGGAATACTGATATGAGAATGGGCCAACGAGAAGTCAGTAGTTGATTCAGGAAAAGCATAGTTATGGCTAGACAAGATGATACAGACAAATCAACAAATCGTGCAAGATAAACATAGTGAACCCTAACATGAGGCATTCAGTCTCGCAGTTATGACATCGTAACTTTGAGAAATACTAAGATAGAACTTGGGGTAGTAAAGGTACTGTATGAGGGTTACGAAGATAAAAGAAAGTGCCACTAGGAAGACAATCAAAATATCAGCTCAGAAGCAACCTTACGAGCACAAGGGCATGAAGGTAAGTAAGTAAGGATAATTACAAGTAAGAAAGAACATCAAAAAAAAATTCTGCTGGATAAACGATGTAATAAGCTCGCAGCCTTGCAAGAATCAGAGGGTCCTCCCTAAATACTACAATGAAAGACTAGTTCAGGAAATAAGGAAGAAGGCTTCAACCTAAGCACAATGACCTAAAGAGGAAATGGTCATGTAGCAACAGTCTCACAACAACATTGTATGCACTCCATAAAAAAGTGGCACCTACCGTGGCTATTGAACGGGAAAAATAATATTCGAGATCATATGAAATTGCACGAAAACTCTGGCATGCGTGGGAACTAAGATAAGCTAAGTATGCACGCAACAAGGGGGCAGAAAGACCAGGAAAAGTAATTGCTTACATTTGAAGGAAGTTGAGAAGGAACGAAAGGAATTATTCAATTAATGATCCAGAGTTGTTACGTTATGAATGCACGATTTAGGAATATTATCTATGCAGCATATATACTGACATTCATACAGCTGTATAGGACTCTGGTAAAAGTTAAAAGAAAGAATTTAATCCAGGTCATAGACAAGAGATTGAATTATCAGAAGATTGTATCATTGATATTCCATAACGCCCATGAAATCCTAAAGTAATAACAAATACCATGAGCCGCAGATCGAAAGATAGCTTAAGCCTACATGAAGGCTGATCAGAATGAAGAGGAAACTAAAGAGTTTAATCAACTAAGTAAATCAGGAGTCTGATTATTGGACCCAGAAAATTACAGGAATCGTGATTGAGAACATAGCAGAATCACTCTTAATATCAGAGGTACAAGAGAGATAGTACAACAGCCATATTTTATGACGGATCTACGACAAAGCCAGTTAAAAGAGTACCAGCCTCATGAGAAGTCAGTATGAAGCTCTCACCGGATTATGTATGCACCAGAGGTGCAAATATTATAATAGAGCTTAAAGTTGTGGATGTGAATTATATGTGTGTTAAAGCAAGGTCATGAACGAGATAGAAGATGTGATGCGAGATTTTAAGATAAGCAAGGTAAAAGTGAACAACGTATGAGATACTCAAATGCAGAAGGTTGCGAATAATCCATACTACAGATAGAAAGCTAGAAGTGCTGGGATTCAATATCCAGGAATGGTAGCAGCATCGTTAGTGGCATATCTCCCAACCTATGGTTTCTAAGTATCGAGAGGTCTAATTAAGAGAGTAAAGAAGAGTTAGAGACGATGTGATGTCTCGTTTGATGTCCCAGAATGACATAAGGAAATCTATGGTGCAAGCAAGTTGAAGAAAGGGCGCGAGTAGTATAAATGGATATGTGTAGGTCTCAAGCTAAAGTATGGTAGAGCGACAAGGTTTTTGGAAGACATGAGTAAGGATGAGAAAAGGTGAGTGAGAAGGTGACGAGAATGGATAAGTCCTCGGGATTAAGCCCATGAAAACAAGAGAGCTGATGGTTCCTCTAAGTTATAGAGAGCTCAGTATAGCCTGAATGAACTCAAAGGAGTCTAAGACTAATAGCATTTAGAAAAGATAGAATGATGCCCTGGTAGTAGAATGAGGGTGTAATTGTGATAGATAAAGGATGATGTTGGGCCTTCGATTGAGTAATGACTTAAAGAGGATTTCATGAATCATACGGGATTAAAATACTCATGTAAGGTGAGTCATCTTGGGATAAGCAACGAACGTAACCTGGAGTTTGGTAGCAGACCTCAGTAACGATAAATCGAGGTAAGAGTTATGGTATATTATGACCTACTTAGATGCAGTAAAGTCATGCGGATAGATAACCGGGCCTATGAAATAAGATATAGCAATATTTGTAAGTTCGACAAAGTACTGAGCGAAGAACTTCAGTATACCTATAGATGCCCAGAGAGACATCTTGTCAAGCTCTGTATATGTTTACAAGGTGAGGCCTAGAGATGGGCTAAAAGCTGGAGGAAAAAGGAGAGAAGAGTCGCATAGGTGCACTTACAAGGTTAGAGTCGTACAGGCTGCATGATAGAAGGTAGCAACAATTACGAGATTGGAAGGATTCCGACCATAAGTCATGGTGTGAGAAAGAGGCCTAAAGGGGGGAATGCCCTAACCTTTGGAATTATTCACAGAATAGTTACCTAGATATCAAGGAGAGTACTAAAGTATTCGGAAGACATAAGTCATGAAAATGATAAGTGCATCAGTCAACATTCGAGGACGAATGTTCCAAAGGGGGAATGATGTTACACCCCATGTCTTCGTACGTGAAAGTACACCATAAGTAAATTGATATAAGCTCGGAAATGAGATGTTACATTCCGCATTTTCGTACATTAAAGTTTTATCGTAAGCTAATAGACGTAAGTTCGGGAATGAGATTATTTTGAGATTATAAGCATTATGCTATTTCAAACAAGTGATAAGTGAATTCGTGAAGATGAGAGGGTAAGCAAATCGAAGAAAATGAATTTCGTCAAAGTTTAACATTTTGGGATAAAATACGGCCCGAGCTAAAATACCCAGCATTTACGGACTAGTACCATACAAGGTACCACATGACCATAATAGTAAGGTGTACAAAGTGTATTAAAAGTGACTTGTATTTTGAGTAATTTGAGATAATTCCTAATTAGGTAGATAATTGGGTAATTAATAAATTTTAGTAGGAGATTAATTAAAAAAATTTTTGGATAAGGTTTAAGCCCCTAACGTGGCAGCCAATAAGAGCTAAAAGTATGGCTCTTGAATTAAGAAGCAACATGGCACATATGGAAGACTAAGGGGGCTAAGTCATCAAAATTAGTGGGGCCTACCAACTAACATTTTTGAGGAATTCATTTTAAAGTGCTAAGTTTCATTTTTGGATGCAAAAGCTTACGAATGAGACTCCAAGAATTCAACCAAAATAATTCCTTATCATCTTAGCAACGTGGGTTGCTTCAATATTTCCTTCAAAAAGTGACATTTCATAGCATCTTCAACAATTCAAAACGCGAGATTTTGCAATTATAAGGGAGTACGATGCAATCTTTCTCAAGAATATCATAAGGATTTTTCCCTACTTTGATCCGCCGTTACGTGTTGTCGAAATTGGCGTGTGTTAGAGGGATTGTCAAGAAAATCAGCTCAGGTATAAGGCTATCCCTTCTTTCTTTTTGGCATGATCTATACGACACGAACGAAACGAGCAAATGCACAACTTCCATAAATGACTCTATTCATAGAAGTATTAGAGATGCCTATGTTCTTGAATTTCCATATGTCTTATTATTCTATCGTCTGTTCATGGGTCTCAAAAAATACGTAAGTTGATAAAGTTTGTTTCATGATATTAATCAGAGGTATAATGGTCTTATGACACTCCGGAAGATTTTATTGACGTACTTCTCATGCATTGCATTCATTTATATGGAACCATGACCAGATGGCATTATATACGCATATATATGTATATGGGATATGGAAAAAGGTTACGGCGTTATATACGTACCACCACTTCATCAGCTGGTATACGTTGATGATTTACCCACAATTGCCGAAATGATATGATGGGATGCCCTCAGAGGATTGATGATGTTATGAATGCATATACCTATGCATATTATGACATTTATACGCATATGCATGACATTAAAAAAAATGAAATGATTAACAGAGCCATGCAGACGTATATGTCGAGTCTTTTACTCCATGTTTCTCTTATGTCTATTTTTTTTACTGATTTTCATTCCTTACATACTCGGTACATTATTTGTACTGACGTCCCTTTTGCCGGGGGACGCTGCGTTTCATGCCTGTAGGTCTCGATAGACAGGTCGAGAGTCCTCCAAGTAGGCGATCAGCTCAGCGGAAGATGTTGGTGCACTCCATTTGCTCTGGAGTTGCTTGGTTGGTCAGTATGATTTAGATGTGTATTGTTTGGTATGGCGGGACTCTGTGCCGACCTTTATGACAATTATGTATTCTTAGAGGCTTGTAGACAGATGTCATGTATATGAAAGATTATATGACCTTATCGGCCTATGTTCAGTGTACGAGTGATCGTTTTGGTCTTATAGGCCAGTATATCATATGTATAAGTTTATTCCCTCATGCTTTACTCCGGTTGATTTACCTATGATGGAATGATACGAAAGATACGTTATGTTGGTACTCGGTTGAGTAAGGTACCAGGTGCCGGTCTCGCTCCCCAGGTTCGGGGCGTGACAGTATAGATCATGCCAAAAGAAAGAAGGGATAGCCTTAACATACCTGGACCGATTCTCTTGACAATTTCTCTAACACACGTCTTTTGTGACGAACACGTAACGGCAGATCGAATTAGGAAAAAATTCATATGATATTCTTGAGAATATTGCATCGTACTCCCTTATAACTGCAAAACCCACGTTGCTATAATATTAAATGATCTTCGTATGAAAGGTTTGAAGCAACTACGTTGTTGTTACAACCCATTACCCTTGCTGAAGACTTCTTTCCTAATGTAGTAGATGAGAGCAATTTGTTTTGGAATTAGAAAGGTTGTCTTTATGCTTTTAGGTGTGGGCCCCACTGGGATGACTAGAAAGACCACCAATCTTTCTTAATGTGCCTCCTTATCATAATGACTTAAGAGTCATTAATTATGGGTAGTTGGCTGCCACGTGTATTATCCACATAATTAAGAATTATCTCAAATTACTTATAATACTACTCACTTTTAACATATTTTATACACCTTACTATCATGGTCATGTGGTACCTTGTATGGCACTAGTCCATAAATACCGGGTATTTTAGCTCGGGCCGTATTTTATTCAAACATGTCAAACTTTGACGAAAATTCATATTTTTTGATTTGCTTACCCTCTCACCTTCACGAATTTACTCATCACTTGTTTAAAATAAAATAATCCTTATAATCTAAAAATAATCTCATTCTCGAACTTACGTCGATTAACTTACGACGAAACTTTAACGTACGAAAATATGGAATGTAACATCTCATTTCCGAGCTTATATCAATTTACTTATGGCGTACTTCCACGTATGAAAATATGGGGTGTAACATCATTCCCCCCTTCGGAACATTTCATCCTCGAATGTTGACTGGTGCACTTATCATTCTGAATACTTTAGTACTCTCCTTGCCATCTAGGTAACTGTTCTGTGAATAATTTCAAAGGCCAGGGCATTCCCTCCTTAGGCCTCTTTCTCGCACCACGACTTATGGTCGGAATCCTTCCAATCTCGCTACTATTGCTACCTCCTATCGTGCAGCCTGTACGACTCTGACCTTGTAAGTGCGCCTATGCGACTCTTCTTTCCTTTTTCCTCCAGCTTTTAGCCCATCTCTAGGCCTCAGTTTGTAAACATATACAGAGATTGACAAGATGTCCCTCTGGGCATCTATAGGTATACTGAAGTTCTTTGCTCGGTACTTTATCAAACTTACGAATATTGCTATATCTTATTTCATAGACCCGGTTATCTATCTGCATGAATTTACTGCATCTAAGTAGGTCATACTATACCATAACTCTTACCTCAATTTATCGTTACTGAGGTTTGCTACCAAACTCTAGGTTACTCTCGTTGCTTTTCCCATATATATAAATCTAAGTACTTTAATGCTTTCTCATTACTATCCATCTTAAGTATGACGGCCTGATCTCATCTCATACTGTTGAACTTTTATCCATCTATTGTTGATTCACCTTAATGTTGATCCATCATCTGCCACTAATAACTTGACCTCTTATGTAACATTGCCGCTAGGGCTCACATCTCATCGGGGACATCTGGAGTAATTAGATTGATCCACCTAGGGGTGATACTATACTTCCATAACCGTACTTTATAGTATCTCAATGCGATTCACCTTACATGGGTATTTTAGTCCCGTAAAATTCATGAAAATCCTCTTCAAGTCATTACTCAATCGAAGGCCCAAACGTCATCCTTTATCTATCACAAGCACACCCTTATTCTACTACCAGGGCAACATTCCATATCTTCTAAATGCTACTAGTCTTAGACTCCTTTGAGTTCATTCAGGCTATACTGAGCTTTCTATAACTTAGAGAAACTATCATCTCTCTTGTTTTCACGGGCTTAATCTCGAGGACTTATCCATTTTCGTCACCTTCTCACTTGCCCTTTCTCATCCTTACTCCTGTCATAAAACCTTGTCGCTTTACTACACATTAGCTTGCGTCCTATACGTATCTATTTATACTATTCACAACCTTCCTTCAACTTGCTTGCACCATAGAGTTCCTTATGTTATTCTGGAACATCAAGCGAGATATCACATCGTCTCTAACTCTTCTTTACTCTATTGGTTGGATCTCTCGGTATTTAGAAACCATAGGCTGGAAGATATGCTACTGACGATGCCGCTATTATTTCTGGATACTGAATCCCCGCACTTCTAGCCTTTTATCCGAAGTATGGACTATTCACAACTTTCTACATTTGAGTATTTCGTACGTTGTTCACCTTTACCTTACTACCTTAAAATCTTGCATCGTATCTTCTATCTCTTTCATAACCTCCGTTCCACATAGGTATAATTCATATTCGCAACTTGAAGCTTTATTATAATACTTGCATCTCTGGTGCATGCACAATCCGGTGAGAGCTTCATACTGACTTCTTATGAGGCTGGTACTCTTCTAACTGGCTTTCTTGTAGAGCCATTATAGAATATGGTTGTTGTACTCTCTTGTACCTCTGATATTAAGAGTGATCCTACAATATTCTCAATCACGAGGTCTATAATTTTCTGTGTCCAATAATCAGACTCCTGATTTATTTGGTTGATGTATCTCTTTAGTTTCCTCTTCCTTCTAATCCGCCTTCATGTAGGCTTAAGCCATCTTCCGATCTGCAGTTCCTGGTATTAGTTATTACTTTAGCCTTTTGATAACGACAAGGTCGGGAATCCAAACTAGAGTAAGAATTTTAAAAGTAAATGCGGAAGCAATAACAATAAGGAATTGAGCAACTAGAACTAAAGGGCAGAAAATAAAGGATATGGGAAAATTCAAGGAAACAATTCCAAGAACGCAAGTTCTATAGCCTTGACAAGATCAAAGCAACAACGTCTTGATTTATTGAAGAAATCAAACACCTTTACTTAAAAGCAAATCAAAACAATAGATTCAGATCTTGACCGCTTTACGAGTAACTTGAGACAATAATTAATAACTAGTATTAATCGCCTTCTAAGAATACCACAAAGGAATCAAAGATATCACAATAGAGAAGTAATCTTACTACCTTGAACTATGAACTAGTAAAGGTTGAAAGATAAATCTCAAAGCACAAGTAACAAAGGTTCAAAAGAACTCTCAAAGTATGATATACTTAATCAATAATGAAGTGTCTCAATGAATGAGAAGAACTCCTTATTTATAGGAGTACTAAGGCACAAAAAGTCCTTAAAATTATGTAAGGTGGTTGCTAAGGCATAAAAAGTCATTACAATTAGGTAGGGTGATTGCTAAGGAGTAAGAAAAGTCATTACAATTAGGTGGGGGCGGCCAAATCCCTTTGGGGCAGATTTGAACCTTAAAACTACTAGTTTGGGCAATTGATTTGGACTCCAATTGGGCTCCGTTTGAAACACCCCCTTTTGGACCTCTTTTAAGCTCATTTTGAGCCCCTTTGGTGGACTTCAAGGGCTGATTTGGTGGCCCAATATTCCTCCTCTTGGACTTCAATTTGGATCACCAAATAATTGTAAAACTTGGATAATTCATCTACTTTGGGTTTGAGCTCTTCCTCTACAATTAAAAGCTTCGTTATTTGCCATTGAAGTCCAGCAACCTTAGAGTGCAACTCTTTAGCTTGAGATCTTGTAAATGGCCTTGGAGCTTCCAAAACTCTATCCTTGTCCTTGATGCTATCATTCACTTCTTCTTGAAAAGAATTCGTCCCCAAATTCGATCCTACATCAAACAAAGACAAGTCAGCAATATTGAATGTAGCACTTACTTGGAACTCACCAGGTAGGTCCAGCTTGTAAGCATTGTCTCCAATCCTTTCAAGGACTTGAAATGGGCCATCTCCTCTAGGGTGCAACTTTGACTTCCTTTTGGAGGGAAATCTCTCCTTTCTAAAGTGAACCCAAACTAAATCTCCAGGTTTAAAAATTACTTGTTTTCGACCCTTATTCTTTCTCAAGGCAGTTTGCTCATTTTTCTTCTCAATTGCAAGCCTTGTTTGTTCATGAATTTTTTTCATCATCTCATCCTTTGTCCTACCATCAAGATTAACAATATCATTAGTAGGTAATGGTAATAAATCAAGGGGAGTGAAGGGATTAAAACCATAAACAACCTCAAAAGGAGTCATACCTGTAGAAGAATGGATTGTTCTATTGTAAGCAAATTAAATCATAGGTAAGTGAGCCTCCCAAGAAGTTAATTTACCTTTCAAAACAGCCCTCAACATGTTTCCTAATGTTCTATTAACTACTTTAGTTTGTCCATCAGTTTGTGGGTGACAAGAAGTAGAAAACAACAATTTAGTGCCTAACTTCCCCCAAAATACACGCCAAAAGTTGCTCAAAAACATAGCATCCCTATCACTAACAATAGTTCTAGGTATACCATGCAATTTGACAACTTCTTTTACAAAAAGATCAGCAACATATGAAGCATCATTAGTTTTTAAACAAGGAATAAAACGAGCCATTTTGGAGAACCTATCTACCACAACATATATACTATCCTTACCATACCTTGTTCTAGGCAAACCTAACACAAAATCCGTAGAAATATCAATCCAAGGTGAAGTAGGAATAGGTAGTGGCGTGTAAAGACCATGTGGTAACACTTTAGATTTAGCTTGTTTACATTCCAAACACTGTGCACACATTCGTTCAACATCTTTTCTAATTCCAGGCCAAAAGAAATTTTCAGCAAGTATGTCTAGCGTCGTTGGGACTCCAAAGTGACCCATAAGCCCTCCACAATGTACTTCCCTTAGAAATACTTCACGTAAAGAGCAATTAGGGATACACAACTTATTTTTCTTAAAGAGAAACCCATCTTGGAGGTTAAACCTCTCAAAAGGACCCAACTTACAATCTGCAAAAATCTTGCAAAAATCAACATCATTAGCATAAAGTCCCTTGATTTGATCAAAACCCATCAATTTAGAAGTCAGGGTAGAAACTAAGACATACCTTCTTGAAAGTGCATCTGCAACAACATTCTCTTTTCCTTGTTTGTAAGAAATTACATAAGGAAAAGTTTCAATGAATTCAACCCACTTAGCATGCCTTCTACTAAGCTTACCTTGACTCTTCAAGTATTTCAAGGATTCATGGTCAGTTTTAATGACAAACTCTCTTGGCCACAAGTAATGTTGCCATGTGGCTAAAGCCCTTACCAAAGCATATAGCTCTTTGTCATAAGTGGAATAGTTCAATGTGGCTCCACTCAACTTCTCACTAAAGTAGGCAATAGGTTTAGAATCTTGCATCAAAACAGCACCTATTCCTTTGCCAGAAGCATCACATTCAATTTCAAAAGATTTAGAAAATTCAGGCAATTGTAACAATGGAGCAGAACATAACTTTTCTTTCAACAAGTTAAAAGCATCATCTTGTTCTTTTATGGAATATATTCTCCCTTTGTTCTTCACTATTGCTTCCCAAATTGATAGTCATAATCTTCCTAACTACATCAATCATGCCATCATTAGGTAGTTCTATATCATCATCATTACTCACATCTCCCTCTTCTTCTCCCTCACTTTTTTCACTCTCATATCCTCCATCTTCTCTAAGAATGATGTTTCTTCTACTTGGACATTCATGCATCATATGTCCCCTTCCTTTACATTTATGACACTAAATAGAACTAGAAGGTGTAAAAGGTTTAGGGTTAAAGGTTTTACCTCCCTCTTTGTTCTCAAATTTACCTTTATCATTGTCTTCTTGAGGTCTAGAAGAACTCTTCATCTCTTGATTCGACCATGGCTTCTTGGAGATGGTGTTTGACCGACCATTCCATGAGCTAGCTTGCTTTCTTTTATTTTGATTTTCTACCTTTATAGACAAATCAACTAACTCATCTATTGTTACATATTGTTGTAATTCTACTACATCAAATATTTCCTTATTTAAACTATTTAAAAACCTAGCCATTGTAGCCTCTTCTTCCTCCATATAATTAGCTTGGATCATAGCCATATCCATAGCCTTAAAGTACTCATCCACAGACATGGACCCTTGCTTCAATGTTTGAAGGCGTTGTTGTAGCTCTCTTTGAAAGTGTGATGGTATGAATCTCTTTCTCATCACCCTCTTCATCTCAGCCCAAGTAGCAATTGGTGCTTGTCCTTCTTGCATTCTGTCCCTAGTAAGCTTTTTCCACCAAGTAGCAGCATAGTCAGAAAACTCAAAAATAGCAAGTTTAACCTTCTTACCCTCAGAGTAGTTGTGACAGTCAAATATGGCTTCAACCTTTCTCTCCCAATCAAGGTACAAGTCTGGATCCCTTGTTCCCTTGAAAGATGGCATCTTCATCTTTATACTGCTTATATTATCATCTTCTACTATCTCTTTGTCCCCTCCTATCTCTTCCCACCCTATCAAAATCGATATCATTAAAATCATCTATTGGGTTTTCTTGATTTACAATGGGAGCAAGGGGTACATTTCTCCTAGCTTGGGGCCTAACATTATTTTCCCTTCTAAGTTCAGCTATTGTATCATTTTGCTCAGCAATGGTGTCCCTCATCTCTTGGAGTTGCAAATTCCACCTTTCGAATTGTTGATGCATTACTTGTAAGGTAAAATCATTTCTTGCTTTGATTTCGGCTTCTTGAAGAACCCTTCGTTCATCATCACTACCTGTATGTGACATCTTAAATAATTAAACTGTATCAGAAAATTGAATTTTTCCTCAATTATTCTCACACACACTTTGCCTTTTTTCTCTCTCGAAATAGCCTTTGAACGAAATACTTTGTAGATTTATAGTTAAACCCAACTCGTATAAAGTTCTTAGTAGTAAAATATAGATTTTTGGGGAACAAATGAAAGAAGAAGCAAATCCTAGAACTATTAGGCTCGGGTGAAACAAGACACGAACAAAAAGGAAATGATTATATATTTAGATTAGAAAGAGTAAGAAAAATTGAATTTTTCTCTTATCTTTGAAATCTGGGATCCCCTCTTCTTGTTTCCTTTGATAGTTTTTGGAAACAAATTAGATATAAAAGAAAGTTCCTAGAGAGCAAGCAATTTTTTTTTAAAAAAATTGATTTTCGTTTTTTTTTTGTTTTTTTTTAACTTGTTTTTTCATCGCTCTTAGTATTCAACAAATCCCCAAAATTATCAAGAATGAAACCTTGATAGAACCGCTCTAATACCACTTGATAACGACAAGGTCGGGAATCCAAACTAGAGTAAGAATTTGAAAAGTAAATGCGGAAGCAATAACAATAAGGAATTGAGCAACTAGAACTAAAGGGCAGAAAATAAAGGATATGGGAAAATTCAAGGAAAAAATTCCAAGAACTTCCAAGAACGCAAGTTCTATAGCCTTGACAAGATCAAAGCAACAACGTGTTGATTTATTGAAGAACTCAAACACCTTTACTTAAAAGCAAATCAAAACAATAGATTCGGATCTTCACCGCTTTACGAGTAACTTGAGACAACAATTAATAACTAGTATTAATCGCCTTCTAAGAATACCACAAAGGAATCAAAGATATCACAATAGAGAAGTAATCTTACTACCTTAAACTATGAACTAGTAAAGGTTGAAAGATAAATCTTAAGGCACAAGTAACAAAGGTTCAAAAGAACTCTCAAAGTATGATATACTTAATCAATAATGAAGTGTCTCAATGAATGAGAAGAACTCCTTATTTATAGGAGTACTAAGGCACAAAAAGTCCTTAAAATTAGGTAGGGTGGTTGCTAAGGCATAAAAAGTCATTACAATTAGGTAGGGTGATTGCTAAGGAGTAAGAAAAGTCATTACAATTAGGTGGGGGCGGCCAAATCCCTTTGGGGCAGATTTGAACCTTAAAACTACTAGTTTGGGCAATTGATTTGGACTCCAATTGGGCTCCGTTTGAAACACCCCCTTTTGGACCTCTTTTAAGCTCATTTTGAGCCCCTTTGGTGGACTTCAAGGGCTGATTTAATGGCCCAATCTTCCTCCTCTTGGACCTCAATTTGGATCACCAAATAATTGTAAAACTTGGATAATTCATCTACTTTGGGCTTGAGCTCTTCCTCTACAATTAAAAGCTTCTTTATTTGCCATTGAAGTCCAGCAACCTTAGAGTGCAGCTCTTTAACTTGAGATCTTGTAAATGGCCTTGGAGCTTCCAAAATTCTATCCCTGTCCTTGATGCTATCACCTTTCATGGGCGTTATGGAATATCCATGATACAATCTTCTAACAACTCAATCCTTTGTCTATGCCCTGGGCTCAATTCTTTCTTTTAATTTATACCGGATTCTTCTATGTCTGTATGATTGTCAACATATATGTTGCATGTATAAAACCCCGAACTCTTAAGTGCGTTCATAACGTATTCTGGGTCATTAATTGAATAATTCTTTTCGTTCCTTCTCAGCTTTTTTTTTAAATGTAAGCAATTACTTTTCCTGGTCTTTCTGCCCCTTGTTGCGTGCGTACTTAGCTCACCTTAGTGCCCACACACATTGGAATTCCATACAACTCATATGATCTTGAATATCACTTCTGATTTTACTTCCTGTTCATTAGCCACGGTAGGTGCCATTTTCTTATGGGGCGCATACAATGTTATTGTGAGACTGTTGTTATAAGACCATTCCCTCCTTAGGTTACTGATCTTAGGTTGAAGCCTTCTTCCTTACTTCCTCAGCTAGTCTTTCATTGTAGTATTTAGGGAGGATCCTCTGACTTGTAAAGCTGTAAGCTTAATACATTGTATATTCGACGGACCTTTTGATGTCCTTCCTTGCCTATGATTATCCGTAGTTACTTACTTCCACACCTTTGTGCTTTTAGGGTTGTTCTGAACTGATATTTTGACTGTCTTCCGGTAGCACTCTCTTTTATTCCCGTAATACTCATACGGTACCTCTAACTATCTGATAACAACACGATAGGGGTCCAAGAATTACTAAAGAAAATTAAGAAACATGCGGAAGCTAAAAGAAAATAAAGAAACAAAAAAAAACAACGGAAAATTAAAGATAGATTGAATTCAAGAAAGAGTTTCTTGAATTCAAGAAGTCTATTCTTGAAGTTGAATCCTAACAACAACAATTAGCTAACAAAGAACTAATCGCCTTTGGTAGAGAATTAAAAACAAGAGATAGATTGTGAAACCCGACCCTTTAGAATAACAGGAACAACAATAAGCCTAAACTTATCACCATTCTTGAATACCTAGAAGTGATCTAAGATTTCGAAATAGTTTAATCTTGCCACCTTAAGTTGAGTCTTGAAGGTTAAAGAATAAATCCAAGAGTAGCCACACACAAGAGTGCAAGAAAAATCTCACAATTTTTATTGATCAATAATAATCTAAAATCTAAAAACAAAGATGACACCCCTTTATATAGATGGGGGTCACGAAATTCCTACCTAAAAATAAGGAAATAAAGTCCTAAACTAGTTTGGACAACAAGTCCAAATACCTTAGGAAAAGGAAAAATACTAGGAAACAAAAATCAAGTCAATCTTGGAAAATAACTCCAACAATCTTAGGAAAAGGAAAACATAACCTTAACTACCTAGGAAAGCAATAAATCTAGTACCAAAATATATGGAAATAAGTTAAAACCAATCTTGGATAGAATCTTGAAAGTCCCAAACCAATCATGGATAGGATCTTGAAAATCTTGAAGGCAACTTGTACCCAACTTCTATCACGCCTATTGAACCTTTCTTGGTCAGCAAGTAAGTCCTTTTTATGTTATAAAAACGTGGTTTCATGTAGGACTTATTGGGTTGCAAGTTTGGACACATTTTTAGGTGCCAAATAGGTCCAATAGTGGCCTGATTTGGACCTTCTTCAAAGGATGTCTCTTGGGATCTAATCCACCTTTTCTTGGACATGAATTTGGACCATAAAATAATTATAATACCTAGACAACTCATATCCTTTATCCTTGAGCTCTCCATCCCAATTAACAACTTCTTTATTTGCACTTGAAGTCTAATGACCTTGTTTTGTAACTCTTTAGCTTGACATCTTGTTAAAGGCCCTCTTTGAGATTCCAAAGCTTTATTCTTGTCCTTGAATAGATTTGAGCTTCCTAGGATGCTATCACTATCCCAAATCCTATCTGAATATTTCTCAAGTATTACAATGACATTATTGTGAGGCTGAATTCACTATATTGGGTTTTACTATGTTTATCTTGCACGATCTGCTGACACGTCTGTAACCTCCAGTTTAGCCATAACTAGGCTCTTCCTAAATCAATTACTAACTACTCGTTGGCCCATTCTCATATCAATATTCCGCGTAATCTTTCTTGGGTTATTTTCTTTGTCTTAACTTACGTCTCGCACTGGCTCCTTATCTATCAATAACATCTCAGGCAGGGACCCTTACTTCCTTTTCTTGATGTCGTGTTTGCATAATGTTCTAGAATCATAGCATATTTGTAGGCTTTGAGTAAGTGCAATCTCATCCCTTTCTCATTTTTGTCGCATTCTTCCTTTACCATTCCACAATTACTAGAACCACTTAATTCTGACTTAATGCCATATCACTCTATATTCCCCCCTTTTGGGGAGTACTACGGTTTAGAGCTACGGCGATCTACCTATAGATATTTTACCTCTTCATCTTTAGCGTCTTTTTACATCATCGATGACCCTTACTCACCTTGCGGAATTCCTTCTGTACCAAGGATAACGAAATTCCTTACTTACGAGGGTCACACTTAGTGTAACTGGCACATACAGTCCCTTAAGCTTACATTTGCTCACATTGCTTACTTTAGGGAAGCGTCTTCCTGAATTACCATTCTCTGAATTTCTCATGAATCTTCTTCTGTTGTCCTTTCTTTATCGCTGGAACGCAATCTGAAATTATCATGATACCGACCATTATCAAATCACTCAGTCCCTAGTTCATGTTTAGTTTATCTTGTTCACCGATCCATATTGATTTCTGTTACTCTAGGTTCTAACTTTTTGGTAATCGCGTTAGAGTCAAGAACTTATTTCTCGAAATGAGGATATGACTTTATGGCCTATACTCTTTTGTTTTCTCAAGGCCTGTCACCTCTCATCTTTTCCTTCACTTGACTACAGACTCTGTAATACTGTCATCTTTTTTATCTACCGTTGTCATCCATGTATCACATCTTACTCATAATGCTTCATTAACTATCTCCTTATTTCCCTGCTAACATTTCTCTCTATCACTTTATTCCGAAAACTTCAACAAGACATTCTTTTGCTTTTAGCTTCCGTTGCTCCATCCATTGGCTCTTCGAGTCGCCTAACATTCTCTTTCTACTAGGGAGGGGAGCCACACTAAAGTAATATTTATCCCTTCTAGGCTTCCAATGCCTATCTTTGTAGTACTCATATCTAGCTGTACTATTTTAGAGTGCACCATCTGAGTGTCTCACAAGGAGATCTATTAGCATATTTGCACTATCCTTCGGAAATGTCAACTAACGCAAGTAATCCATCCATCATTTTGGGTTACTCTAACCCCAGCCAGATCCTGATATCCCTTTCTTCTCTTAAACCATATATGTTAGCTTCCACAGGGCATAACTGAGATGGGTGTGGCCGATTGTACATGTCACGACCCAAACCGAAGGGCCGCGACGGGCACCCGGTACCTTACTCAATTGAGTACCAATGTAACATATCTTCCTTATTACAGAATCATAGGTAATTGGGCAACAAGGGGCGTCATGAGATAATCAGAGAAAACATGAGGGAACACCCGACATAGAATGACCCAACCTGATATAGAAACTCATATTTGTGACATACGGGCCTATAAGGCCAATGTGATCCATTATATACTTAACATATAGGCCGACAAGGCCATACGAGTATCCGTATACATGACATCTGTCTACAAGCCTCTAAGAGTACATACTTATCATAAAGGTCGGGAAAGAGCCCCGCTTTACCAAATAATACACGTCTAAATCATACTTACCAAACAAGCAACTTCGGAGCAAATGGAGCGCACCAACATCTTCCGTTGAGCTGATAGCCTACTTGGAGGACTTTTGACCTGTCTATCGGGACCTGCAGGCATGAAATGCAGTGTCCCCAGGCAAAAGGGACGTCAGTACAAATAATGTACCAAGTATGTAAGGAATGAAAATCAGTAAATAATAGACAATAGACATGAGAGAGACATGGAGTAAAAGACTCGACATGTATATTTGAATATCTCTGTGAATCATTTAATATTATAATGTCATGCATATGAGTATAAATGTCATACCATGCATGGGTATATGCTTCATAACATCATCAAGCCTCTGAGGGCATCCCATCATATCATTTCGGCCACTGTGGGCAACATCATCAACGTATACCAGCTGATCAGGTGGTGGTGCGTATATAACGCCGTAACCTTTTCCCATATCCCATATACATATATGTACATACATATACGCGTATATAATGCCATCTAGTCATGGGTCAATGTACATGTATAAATGAATGAAATGCATATGAAATACGTCAATAAAATCTCTCGGAACATCATAGGACCATTATGCCCTTGATTAATGTCATAAAATAAATTTATCAACTTACGCATTTTCTGAGACCCATGAACAGATTATATAATAATAAGACACATGGGGAATCAAGAATATAGACACCTCTAGTATTTTTATGAATAGAGTCATTTATGAGAGTTGCGTATTTTGCTCGTTTCATGTGTACCATTTGGATCATGCCAAAAGAAAGAAGGGATAGCCTTAACATACCTAAGTCGATTCTCTTGACAATCCTCTAACATACGTTAATTGCGACAAAACACGGAACAAGTCGTATGAAAAGCTTAAAGCAATCACGTTGCTATGCAAAGAAAATCTTGGCCGAAACCTTTCCTTAAGAACTTAGCAACAACGTTGCTATTTTGGAAAGTAAATTAACGTTGCTTATGTTCCTTGGATGAGAAAGTGATTGGAATTGGAACGTTCTTATGTGCTTGACTGAAGCTTTCTTTCCTTAGATGAATATATGACTAATGACTCATCTTTCTAATACTTAAAAAGGGATCTCTTTCCTTAAATGAATAATGTGACTCATGTTACAAGACTTGCCCACATCTCTTAAGCTTGCCACCTATATTAATGACTTAAGAGTCATCTTAAGTTTTAGGGGGGGCTGCCACGTTCTGTGCTTATCTAAGAGGCTTAATTAATTACTATTATCTTATTTAACTAATTAATCCCCCATTAAATAATAATCAATCAATTACCCACATAATAAGAATTATCTCAAATTACATAAAATACTACTCACTTTTAATACACTTTATACACCTTACTATCATGGCCATGTGGTACTTTATATGGTACTAGTCCATAAATATCGGGTATTTTAGCTTGGGCCGTATTTTATCCCAAAATGTCAAACTTTGATGAAACTCACTCTCTTTGATTTGCTTACTCTCTCTCCTTCACGAATTCACTCATCACTTGTTTGGAAATAGCATAATGCTTATAATCTCAAAATAATCTCATTCTCGAACTTACGTCGGTTAACTTACGACGAAATTTTAACGTACAAAAATGCGGGATGTAACATCTCATTTCCGAGCTTTCACCAATTTATTTATGGCGTACTTTCATGTACGAAAATATGGGGTGTAACATCATTCCCCCCTTTGGAACATTCATCCTCGAATGTTGACTGATGCACTTATCATTCTCCTAACCTGTAGCTCTTGCGAATACTTTAATATTCTTCTTGCCATTTAGGCAACTGTTCTGTGAATGAATCCCAAACGCCAGGGCATTCCCCCTTTAGGCCTCTTTCTCACACCATGACTCGTGGTCAGAACCATTCCAATCTTGTAACTGTTGTTATCTTTTATCATGCAGCCTGTACGACTCTGACTTTGTAAGTGCACCTATGAGACTCTTCTCTCCTTTTTCCTCCAAATTTTAGCCAATCTCTAGGCGTCACTTTGTAAGCATATACAGAGCTTGAAAAGATGTCTCTTTGGGCATTTATAAGTACATTGAAGTTTTTTTCGCTCGATACTTTGTTGAACTTACGAATATTGTTATATCTTATTTCATAGACCCGGTTATCCATTTGTATGACTTTAATGCATCTAGGTAGGTCATACTATACCATAACTCTTACTTTGATTTATCGTTACTGAGGTCTGCTACTGAACTCCAGGTTACTTTCATTGCTTATCCCATATGCATAAATCTAAGTCCTTTAATGCTTCCTCATTACTGTTTAAGAATGACGGCCTAATCTCATCTCATACTTTGTAACTTTTGTCCATCCATTGTTGATTCACCTCAATATTGATCTACAATATACTACTGATAACTTCAAACTTTTTACGTAATACCTTGCCACTAGGGCTTACGTGCATCGAGGAATATTTGAAGTGATTTTTCTGATCCACTTAGCGGTGATACTGTACTTCAATAACCGTATTTTATAGCATCCCAATGTGATTCACTTACGTGGGTATTTAATCCCGTACAATTCATGAATTCCTCTTCAAATCATTACTCAATCGAAGGCCCAAACCTCATCCTTTATCTATCACAATTACAACCTCATTCCACTACCAGGGCAGCATTCCATTCCTTCTAGATGCTATTAGTCTTACAGATTCCTTTGAGTTAATTCAGGCTATACTGAACTTTCAATAACTTAGACAAACCATTAGCTCTCTTGTTTTCATGGGCTTAATCCCGAGGACTTATCCATTCTTGTCACCTTCCCACTTGCCCTTTCTCAGCCTTACTCCTGTCATCAAACCTTATCGCTTTACTATAGTTTAGCTTGCGACCTATACGTATCTATTTATACTATTCGCAACCTTCCTTCAACTTGCTTGCACCATAGATTTCCTTGTGTTATTATGGAACATCAAGCGAGACATCACATCATCTCTAACTCTTCTTTACTCTCTTAATTAGACTTCTCGATACCTAGAACCCATAGGCTGGAAAATATTCCACTTACGACGCTGCTATCATTCCTGGATACTGAGTCCTAGCGCTTCTAGCCCTCTATCTGAAGTATAGATTGTTCACAACCTTCTGCACCTGAGTATCTCGTACGTTGTTCACTTTTACCTTACTTACCTTAAAATCTCGCATCACATCTTCTATCTCTTTCATGACCTCCCTTTCACATAGGTGTAATTCATATCGGTTAAGTGCCGGTCGCGCTCCCCAAGTTTGGGGCATGATAGGTTATCTCGTGACGGCCCTTTTAGCCCATTTACCCATGATAGTACGATAAGAAAGATATGTTACGTTGGTACTCGGTTGAGTAAGGTAGCGGGTGCGTATCGCGGCCATGCGGTTTGGGTCGTGACCAAAGTGGTATCGGAGCAGTTTTGTCCTAGGGATTCTACAAGCCGTGTCTAATAGAGTCTTATTTATGGGTGTGTTGTGCCTCACACTTATAAGCAGGAGGCTACAGGGCATTTAGGACTGTTACTCTTTCTTCTTACTCTAGATCGTGTGGTAGAGCCTAGTTGTAAGAATTTAAACTCCTAAATTCTACTTTATTTGTATTGCAATGATACCTATATCCCCAAAGACAGTTGGTAAGAGATTGAATGTGGCCGTGGAAGAGTTGAGTTAGAGAAACTCGATATTGCATCATGCTTATTGATAGCATCCTAGGAAGCTCAACTTTATTCAAGGACAAGGATGAAGATTTGGAATCTCAAAGATGGCCTTTAACAATATGTCAAGCTAAAGAGTTGCAAAACAAGGCCATTAGACTTCAAGTGCAAATAAAGAAGCTTTTAATTGTGGAGGACTAGTTCAAGACCAAAGGAGATAAATTATACAAGTTTTACAATTATTTGGTGGCCTAAAATGAAGTCCAAGAGGAGGAAGATTGGGTCCCGAACTCGGCCCTTGAAATCTATCATAAGGGCACCCAGAAGAGCCCAAAATGAGCTGAAAAGAGTTCCAAATGGGGGTGTTTGAAATGGAGCCCAATTGGAGTCCAAACCAATGGCCCAAACTAGTAGTTTTAAGGCCCAAATCTGCCCCAAAGGGATTTGGCCGCCCCTACCTAATTTTGTGACTTTTCTTATTCCTTAGTAAACCACCCTACCTAATTTTGATGACTTTGTTACCTCTTAGCAGCCCCTACCTAATTTGATGACTTTTGTTACTCCTTAGCAACTACCCTACCTAATTGTAATGACTTTTTATGCCTTAGTACTCCTATAAATAAGGAGTTCTTCTCATTCATTGAGACTTCATTATTGATTAAGTATATCATACTTTGAGAGTTCTTTTGAACCTTAAAGAGGCCTAAAGGAGGGAATGCCCTAGACTTTGGATTTATTCACAGAACAGTTGCCTAGATGGCAAGGACAATATTAAAATATTCATAAGAGCTATGGGTAATAAAACTCATAAGCGTATTAGTCAACATTCGAGGACGAATGTTCCAAAGGGGGGAATGATGTTACACCCCATATTTTCGTACGTAAGAGTGCGTCGTAAGTCAATTGATGTAAGATCAGAAATGAAATCATTTTTGAAAAGTTTATAAAGTAAGTTAATCATGTTACCGTCGAGGTCACAAATATTTAAGATCATGAATAACAAGTACCAAGATGGTTGGAAAGCTTAGAAGCTAAACGAATTGAAGAAAATAAGTTTTGTCGAAAGTCGACAAGTTTGGTGTTACACCCTGTGCGTCTTAAGTTGATGTATAACAAATATGAGACTTGTTAATCATGATTTAAATAAGTGTAAAGTCATAATATTACTATATATTATGTTTGGATATAAAATATAAAGTTTGGGAAAAATTAGATTTAACTTACGGAAAAATCGAGTTAATATTTTCCTTGTAACGAGCCGTTTTGAGAAATTAAATTCGTAAGCTTTATGATGTCATTTTAGGACATATCTCATACCAAAAGGAAGGTCTTGGAACCTAGTTTCCAACAGTCCAAACCAGTTATTCATACGACATCGGGGGTAGAGAAATATGAATTTTTAAAGTAAGGTCACCAAGTCACATCGCCGCACTTCGGATAAACTGGCAGGTTTATAGGTCAGATTGCGAGCCGTTTTCTCCCAATCTATTTAGAGTTACATGAAAATATTTATATGGAATTAAATACCTATGTGTCTAGTTTCCAATACTGCAAATTATTTGGCAATACGATATCGGAGTAAAGAGATACACGTGTCCGAAATGGCACTACTCTCAAGATGCTAAGCATGCAGCTTACCCATCTGCTTAGAGAATTGAGGCGGTGGGCTTATAAGTTATCTTCTTCCTTATATATCTCATCATTATACACAGAAAACTTACACAAAAATACTCTCAAGCTCACCAAGAACTGGTCCAAGAAATTCCAAGCAAGATCAACATTCCTCTCACGAAATCAAGAAGCGATAATATTAGATCGATCCCTACGACGTAAGTATCATTATACCGCTTCTCGTTTTCTTTGTAGTTTGAGTTTTGTCTAGTACTTCATGGTTAATAAAACACCTGCTTTCTGTATTTAAGCTTTTTAAATCTCAAGGAATGTTGATAAATTCATTTCCTAATTGTAAGAACTCAAGGAACGGTGATCAGAAGCCGTGAGTTCGAGTTGTGCAACTTGTAGTGGGCTGTTTTGTGGGTTGTTTCGTGTTTCTGTTGGGTTTTCTGGTTTGCTGCTGTATTATGGATCTTTGGAGGAGAAAGGGTGTGGAGAAACACCCCATAATGGCGTAATTGTGGGCTGGTCATTCGTCGTTACATTTTTAGGTTGTTTGACACTACTACAGTTGTTGTTTCGTTTATGAAGTGATTAGGGTGTGTGGGCTATTTTGTGATATATTATGATGGAGATAAGGTTGGAAAATGATGTATACATCTTGTTATTGTTGTGTTCTTGTTGTTGTTGGTGTTATGTCGAATTGGGAGGAAGTAAAGATTATAGGGGAGATCCTATTCGTTTTATTACAAAATAAGCTTGTCGTTCGTTATGCGATAGTTGAACCTTCCGTAATGTAATGATAGTATTATTATCATTGTTGTAGATTAAGGTGCAACGCGGCAAGTTCAATGTGGTTATTGGATAGATTGTGATAAGGTATGTTAAGGCTATTCCTTCTTTCTTTTGGCATCCATATGCTACAACGAAACGAGCAAGTATGCCACTATCACGAATGATTCTATTCCTAGAAGTACTAGGGTTACCTATGTTCTTGATTACCCATATGTCCTACTATCATATCATCTGTTCATGAGTCTCATGACATTCCGAGAGATCTTATTGACTTATTTCATTATGCACTGCATTCATTTATACATGTATATTGACCCATGACCAGATGTCGTTATATACGCATGTAGTATATGTATATGGGGTATGGGGGAAAGGTTATGGCATTATATACGCACCTTGATCAGCTGGTATTGATGATTTCGCCCATAGTGGCCGAGATGATATGATGGGATTCCCTCAGAGGCTTGATGATGTTATGTACGCATATACCTATGCATGGTATGACATTTATACAAATATACATGACATTATAAATGTCTCATGATTCTCAGAGCTATTCAGACTTACAGGTTGAGTCTTTTTGTCACGCTCCTAATCTGGGGAGGCGTGGATGGCACCCGGTGCCGTACTAGCCCGAGCGAACCACTCTGTAACTCATGATCGTTCGACCAAAACTAGAACATGCATAGGTCGAGTTGGCTAAACCCATTCTTTCTGTAACCATCATGGGCCAACATGGCCACAACTCGTAATGTATAACTATAAGTGGGAAACGTTGTATCAATGAACCATTGTTCTTAAAACAAGAATACATATGGGCCGTCAAGGCCTCTGACATAATGTACAAAATGAACCTCTGTGTGTCTACAAAGCCTCTAAGACTATTCGACATCAAATGGGACACGGACCCGGCCTACCCATAAGTCTATAGCAAAACTCTAACACAATGACTTATAGACTCGGCTGCACTCCGAATGAGGTGGGGTCTTACCGATCCTTCGCTGAATGCTAACCTCGTCTACTATGAGGGCTCGTCAAACTAATTATCTATACCTGCAGGCATGAATGCAGTGTCCATAACAAAAGGACGTCAGTACGAATAATGTACTGAGTATGTAAGGCATGTAAATTAGTATATAAAGGACATGGAAGAAACATGGAATAAAGGACTCAATCTGTAAGTTTGGATAGTTCTGTAAATCATGAAATATTTATAATGTCATGCATATGCCTATAAATGTCATATGATGCATAGGTATATACATACATAATATCATCAAACCTCTGAGGGCATCCCATCATATCATCTGAGCCTCTGTGGGCAAAATCATTAACGTATACCAATTGATCAGGTGGTGGTGCATATATAACGTCGTAACCTTTTTTCATACCCCATATACATATAATATACGTGTATATAACGCCATCTGGTCATGGGTATGCATATGTTTATGAATGCAATGCATAATAAAGTAAGTCAATACGATCTCTTGAAATGTCATGAGACCCATGAACAGACGATATGATGGTAGGACACATGGGGAATCAAGAACATAGGCACACCTAGTACGTCTATGAATAGAGTCATTTATGAAAGTTGTGCATTTGCTCGTTTCGTTGGTATCATACGGATCATGCCAAAAGGAAAGAAGGGATAGCCTTAACATACCTTACTTGATGAAATTATCAACTACTTTCACTTGAGCTTTCCAAGAACAATTTTTGCTCCTTTAAATCTTTGAACAAGAACTAAGCACTTCTTATGATCATGGCATATTTCATGTTGCTGGACATATGGAGTATCATGGATGTATGTTTTTGCTATGTTTCTAAAGTAAGAGACTCCCTAATAATAGAAGGAAAGATTTCAACCTTCTTTCTACATCTTAATTGCAAAAGAAGTATAATATGAAGGCTTAAAGGCTTGCATTGTCACATGTAAACAAGGCACACTAAGTGCTATGACTCATGTGCACATTGGTGCCACCCTTGGCCAACTTCATGCCACGTGGCAGCCCACAATTTTCCCTAAAACGCCACTTAATCTCATAAACCAAAGAGTCACCATTTGGATGTTTGAGTCATTTTCACTTGTTGCCACGTGGGGGGTGATGTTCCTAACTAACTTATCCACCAATTTTCTAAATGTGCCAACTTGCTCTATGACTTATGAGTTATTTATTGGGCTTTCCTTGGCTGCCACATTGGAAGGCTTATCAAGTCAAGCCTATCCAAACATTTAAATTACTTATCCACCCAATAATTTGATGACTAAGCCACCAAAACTCCCTAATCTTGTCACCTAGCTCCAAGACTTGCCTAGTAAATATTAAATTCCCTACTTGTTGCCACCTTAATCCTTATAAAGTTGATTAGTCATGAGCCCCCCTTATCCTCATGATTCCACGTGGGTTCATACAAATGACACTTATCCACTTATAACTAATTCCATATTCCATGACTTTATACCAATATTTAAACAATTATTCACACAATAATTTCTAGGTATCGATTCACTTAAATACTAATATATTTCATATACTTTACTATCATGATCGTATGGTATAGCACTAATCCATAAATACAGGATATTATAACTTGGACCGTATTTTATCCCAAATATCAAATATCAGCGAAACTCTTTTTCTTCGATTTGTTTACCTTATGACCTTCACAACACTTACTTATCACTTGATATAAATATCATAAGCACTTATAACCTCAAAAATAGTCTTGTCATTGAACTTATATCAATTATCTTATTATAAATCCAATATAGAAAAGTAAGGGATGTAACATCCTTCCCCCCTTTAGAAATATTCGTCCTCGAATGTTAACTCTTAGAGATTTACAAAATGTATGCTAGGGACTCCTCTGTAAACTAATCTAAAATCCAACCTCTATCTGAAGTCTGGACTATTCACAACCTTTTGTACCAGAGTATCTCATATCTTCTTCACCTTTACCTTACTTACCTTTCAATCTCGTATCGTATCTTCTATCGTTTTCATAACCTCCCTTCAACATAGGTAGAAATTACATCTATGCCTTAAAGCTCTACTATGATACATGCACCTCTGGTGCATACAAAATCCGGTGGAAGCTTCATACTGACTTCTTACGACTTAGATCTATGGTACGATCTTGAAACAAAAGAAGTGATTCTGAGATTTAAAAGAAATGAGTCATAAAAAAAAGGACAGCAACAATTATTTCATTCCATATGTGCCTTGTTCAGCAATAGTAAGCCTCAAAGAGAAATGGCCAAGTACATGACACCAGTCGTCTCCTGGATTGTAGGGAAAATTAGTTTAACTTGAAATGAGAATATTCTAACACTCTGAATGTGATATGAGTTTCAAGATAAATGAAGTTGCATTACGCTCTTAACAGTATTTGACACAAGAAATCTATGCCACAAACCCATGAGGTTGAAAAAGAAGCTGAACACTTGTGAGGTTATTATCATTCTCATAGCTTAACCTTTCCTGATAGTTGATCCTATATGAGAGGACTAGAGATAAGAAAAATTTGTCTTTCAAATCAATATGCTCATCATAAGTTGTTTAACTTTCAACCACACACAAGTGAAATCATGTAGCTAGGACATCTTAATGTTGGGATGAAACCATGTATTGGTTAGAGAGAATGAATACTTTGTTCACTAGACATGTTTTTGCCATAACAACTCTCAAGTTGCAATACTAGGCCACTTCATGGGTAACTACAATTCTAGGAGCAAAGTGAGTTACACACTGGGAAATGATCTAGATGGACATGAAAGTCATACTGAGATGGGTGAATAAGAAGATCTTCCTGTGACGATTTTTTTTTTTGAAAATCTCAAATTTTTGAGAAACTTTTATGCGGACAAGTGACCCCTTCATTTGACAGCTACACATATAATAGAAGCTGAGATATGCTCTCATGTTACTAGATAGTGAAAAGGATTCATGATACTATTCATAAAGGAGTAAAGTGACTGTTCCAACCATAGGAGCCACATACATAGAAGAGAAAGAATTCCTCGAGAATGATCTCAACACTAGGTTGTCTTACATTAGATTTGATACCAGATAGGTAAACTTTATGACTGTGCATGCATAAGCACAAGTGAGCAGATGTTATCCATTTGAATCAAAATGTTCTGTAAGAAATTCATCAAGTATAGTCCCTTGTTGAGAATTTAGGGAAGCAAGTGGGAAGTATTAATCCTAGAGTTGTAACTCAATTCAAGAACATAATTATAGAGCTCAGTTCCACAAGAGGTCGTAAATAAGAGAATTTGTGATAGAGTGGATTCATGAATAATGTGTCTCGTTTAAAAAGTAGATACAGAGAACGACTCATAAAGTTGTTCCGGTTCTATCCCAACTTCCATAGCAACATAAGGAGTGACATATGACAAAGTGAAACCGGGATCAATAAGAGCATACACATCATGAGATTGGACAGTCAATATACTTGTAACCACATCTGGAGAAGCCTCAAACTTTTGACCCCTCCTCATAGCATAAAACCTGTTGGGACCTCCCGAGCTCTGAATACCACCCCTAGCTGCTCCACGCCCTGCGGGCGATATAGTGCCTCTAGCTGGGGGAGGCGTTGTGGATGTAGTAGCTATAGAACTGGATGGTTATGTCGTACCCCCGCCCATGCTCTAGTGAGACGAATGACAATCCCTTTGAATGTGACCCCTCATACCACACTTGTAACATACATAAGTACTATAGTGACATACTCCCGGATGACATCTCCCACACTTCACACAACGGTGATAAGGTCCGCTAAACTGACTCGTCCCACTGACCTGATATTTACCCTTTTTGCATACATCATAAGCATCCCCCTTATCCTTCCTCCAAGCTTCCAATGCGGGAGTAACAATTCCAGCACCGGATTGCTGTGTGGGCCTTTGGAATTGCCCAAAGCTACCACCCCTAACACACTGCTGAGCATACTCACAACACGACGCTAAATGTTCCTTCCCACATGTCGGACAGAACGAGACGGGTGTACTCAATCTAGGGCATTTGTTCATCTTTTGCCCCCTCTTTCCACAGCCATAACATATTTCAAGGGTCATCCAACATATTCCCAAGTGTCGCTTGCTGCAAATCACACAACCCGGTTCATTAACACCAACAACCCTCTTTCGTTTCTAAGATTCTCTCACCACACGATCCGGTGGTGCGGTGACATTGGTAGGAACAAGGAAACTTCCCTTAGCAACAAGTTCCTCCAATCCCTCCACGGCTCGACGCATTCTTCCAATGAACTCTTGTGTAATCTCCCCCAAATTCAATGGCGCGGTCATTCCCTCCTTGTTGTTTTGAACTCGTGGATTACTCATCTAAAAAAAATGAGACATAACGAGGAAATTAGCTCCCTACCTTGGGCTCTATCGCACAATCTTAGAATACTAAAGAAGTGTGAAATTCCTAAATATCCAAGTAGCCTCCTCATTATAGATGTGGTCGACAACACACCGATAAGAAGGACTCTACTAGACACAGCTCCGAGACATCCTAGGACACTTTAAAACCTTAGGCTCTGATACCAAGTTTGTCACGCCCCAAATTCGGGGAGCGCGACTGGCGCTCAACCGAGAGAACTCGGCCGAGCAAGCCTGTTTAGATTTCCTTCCACCCAAACTCATCCATGAATAAAGAGGAGATGTACTCCATTAATCAAACACTGAAAAGATTTTATTAACAACTTCCTTCTTATTCCCATTAGCAGCTTCATTCATAATTTCCAATATATTACGAGTTTATAGAATTAATGAAAAAACATGATTTCCAAATACCAACATTTCTAGTTCAATTCCCCAACATCAACCACAACCCACAACCTGTCTACGGAGCCTCTAATACAATAGAAGAGTAATATGGAAATGCAGGCAACAAGCCCCCGGCTATACCTCAAAACACAGTACATGAGAAACAAAAGATATATGACCCTGAAATGAAGTGGGGCTCACCAAATCAGCTGTAAATAGTGCACTGCTATCACTGATCAATATCGCCTGCTGTAGAACCACCTGCATCCATTAAAAATGCAGCTCCCCCGGCAAAAGGGACGTTAGTACTATCAAATAACACTAGTATGCATAGCTAAAAGTCCTCTTTCAAAATAGAATGCCCATATAAGAAAAGGCAACACATAGAAACAACAAGTCACAATCAACAATATCCAAACGTTCAGTTAAAATATAATAATTTTCAAAATACGAACTTCATATATAATTTTGGTTGTGATATCATTAGCACCGATATACCACCATCTTTGTTAGCATGGAATCCGATCACGCCTGATCGGCTAGGCCATCTCCCCACGGACAATGTTTGTTTGATAGGTGATGCGAAAGAAAGTTGTTACCAAGAGTAGTACCACCATGTGCACAACATGGCATCTAATCTCCACCCGATCAGCTAGGCCGCCTTCCCACATATGCCGTGTGGGTTGACTTTTCCAATCCACAAAGGTTCTAGTTTTATCCCAATTAAGGGGAATAATATCACAATCCACCCCTACACCGGCACTTGTAGTTTCAGGTGTGGGCCTTATGACCCACCCTTCCTCGGCTTTGCTAATGATGCTCCCAAAAATATTTTTTTGATTTGATTTGCAAATAGAAATATCATAAATACAATTGTACTCACCTTAACATCTTTCACATTGTATAAATTCTCATTAGTATTTTCAGTCATTCACAACGACAATATTTCCTTGGCTTATTAGGCCATTCACAAGATTCTTTATTCCTGGCACGATGGCCGTATTTTATATTCCACACTTTCACCTCTTTCAATTTCAAAGATCACCATCAAATATCAACATATAGAAAATTTCCGAAATCATATACTTCCAATCCATTTGAAATTGAAACTTCAAACACAAATGGTTTCTTCCCAAAGAATGAGGCATACCAACCAACAATAGAAACACACATGAAAAATCATAAACAGTAAATACACCATTTACTCTTGCAACAGTCTTCCCCAGAAATGACAATGTACAATTTCAACACATGAGTATATAGAACTCGAATCACACTAGATATATTTATAAAGCAAAGCATTAGTTAAAGCAACAACTAATGGGCATGAATTGAGTACAAAAGCTTTTAGGCAATTCTATCTTCGAAGTCATTTGTTTAAACAATTGAGTTGAGGCTCATTTCATATTCTTTATCGCATCTTCTCAAATCATTTGCACTACTAGCAACAATCATAACTTAAATTCTTGGCACGTCGGCCACACTCTATATCCCCAATTAACATATTTCACTTCCAACCATCTTTATAGATTATCAACAATAAGACATTTCCAAATCAAGACTTTAGGTACACATATGAGCAATTAAGAGTCTTAAGAATATTGAGATTTTCTCACACAATTTGGCATACTATCTGATAGCATCCTAGGAAGCTCAACTCTATTCAAGGACAAGGATGATGCTTTGGAATCTCAAAGATGGCCTTTAACAAGATGTCAAGCTAAAGAGTTGCAAAACAAGGCCACTAGACTTCAAGTGCAAATAAAGAAGCTTTTAATTGTGGAGGACGAGCTCAAGGCCAAAGGAGATAAATTGTACAAGTTTTACAATTATTTGGTGGCCCAAATTGAAGTCCGAGAGGAGGAAGATTGGGTCCCGAACTCGGCCCTTGAAATCTCGCAAAAGGGCACCCAGAAGAGCCCAAAATGAGCTTAAAAGAGGTCCAAAGGGGGGTGTTTGAAAAGGAGCCCAATTGGAGTCCAAACCAATGGCCCAAACTAGTAGTTTTAAGGCCCAAATCTGCCCAAAGATATTTTGGTCACCCCTACCTAATTTTGTGACATTTATTATTTCTTAGCAATCAACCTACCTAATTTTGATGACTTTGTTACCCCTTAGGAGCCCCCTACCTAATTTTGATGACTTTTGTTATCCCTTAGCAATCCCCCTACCTAATTTTAAGGATTTTTACTCCTATAAATAAGGAGTTCTTCTCATTCATTGAGACACTTGATTATTGATTAAGTATATCATACGTTGAGAGTTCTTTTAAACCCTTGTTACTTGTGCTTTGAGATTTATCTTTCCGCCTTTACTAGTTCATAGTTCAAGGTAGTAAGATTACTTCTCTATTGTGATATCTTTGATTCCTTTGTGGTATTCTTAGAAGGCGATTAATACTAGTTATTAATTATTGTCTCAAGTTACTCGTAAAGCGGTCAAGATCCGAATCTATTGTTTTGATTTGCTTTTAAGTAAAGGCGTTTGATTTCTTTAATAAATCAAGACGTTGTTGCTTTGATCTTGTCAAGGCTATAGAACTTGTGTTCTTGGAATTCTTTCCTTGAATTTTCCTATATCCTTTATTTTCTGCCCCTTAGTTATAGTTGTTCAATTCCTTATTGTTATTGCTTTCGCATTTACTTTTCAAACTCTTACTCTAGGTTGGATTTCCGACCTAGTCGTTATCACTATCTTTCATTGAAACACGACTGAAAGCCATAACCTTTTAATATGCAACCCATACTTTGAAACTTACGGAAACATTATGGAATTCAATTCCAAGAGAGAAAGTTTAGCCAACATACCTTGCTTTGAGCTTTCCTTAAATTACTACAACGTTCCGGAAATTCTAGCAATCCCAATCTATTTTGATACATAACAAAAATTGAACCATTATTAGGAAGATATTCATGATCTCAGCTCATTTGAGCATTTTATCAAATATTAGGTGTGCAAATCTAACTAAAAGGTTCTTCTACAAGATTTTCTTCACTCCACAACCCAATCTTTACTTATTTGAGCTCAACAATCTTCCCACAAACCTTATTAGTACAAGCATGTATAAATAATGCTCTTATACCCAAGAATCATACTCCAAATCAACCATCTTTTACCCAAATTCGAAATTGAAAACAAGGGTATGGAGGACCTCTTAGATGAAGATCTTGTGATTAGCTTCCTTGATTCTTGAAGATTGGTGCAAGATTGGATGACTATAATGTTAGGTTCCCTCCTTCTCTCTCTAAAATGCTCTTACCTCTCTCTAAAACCCTCAGAAAAACACCCCAAAATAAGCCCCAAAGCCTATTTATCAAAATGGGGTCGGGTTATGAAAAGAGGAAAATTAACCCTCCGAATTCAACTATGCAGTCGCACAATGGACCGCACAATTGGTGTGCGGGTCGCACAATGATCGCACATTTTGGTGCCCAGAACTGGGCTGTTTTGGTCCATTCTGCGACCAGTTTGCGGTCGCATAACCATTTTGCGATCGCATAATGGTCGCAGAATCGCATTCTGGCAGCCTTTGGTAATTTGGTCATAACGTTTTGTAGGAATGTCCAAATGACAAACGGTTTAAAGCGTTGGAAACTAGACTCAAAGGGATTTAATGTGATAGGTAATACACCATATAACTCTTCCTATTAAGAGAGGTATGATCGTTTGAAATTAGGTCTTATGCGAACTCACTTGAAACTTTATTCCATCATAAATATTTGAACTTGACTTAGCCATGGAGCTCTTCTTAGACCATAAACCATTCTTAATGCACCTCATACATTTATTATCATGATCAATTGATATCATTCATATAATAGTCCTTGTCTACAGACAAAATAATATAATTAGCGCACATCGACTTTCTTAATAGCGCTTAAGTACTTTGAAATATTCCGGGGTGCTACACATTTGTATCATTTGGATCATGCCAAAAGGAAAGAAGGGATAGCCTTAACATACCTGAGCCGATTCTCTTGACAATCGCTCTAACACACTGTTACACCCCATGTCTTCGTACCAAGTACACCATAAGTAAATTGATATAAGCTCGGAAATGAGATATTACATTCCGCATTTTCGTACGTTAAAGTTTCGTCGTAAGCTAATCGACGTAAGTTTAGGAATGAGATTATTTTGAGATTATAAGCATTATGCTATTTGAAACAAGTGATAAGTGAATTCGTGAAGGTGAGAGGGTAAGAAAATCGAAGAAAATAAATTTCGTCGAAGTTTGACATTTTGGGATAAAATACGGCCCGAGCTAAAATACCCGGCATTTACGGACTAGTGCCATACAAGGTACTACATGACCATAATAGTAAGGTGTACAAAGTGTATTAAAAGTGAGTAGTATTTTGAGTAATTTGAGATAGTTTCTAATTAGGTGGATAATTAGGTAATTAATAAATTTTAGTGGGAGATTAATTAAAATAAATCCTTGGATAAGGTTGAAGCCCCTAATGTGGCAGCCAATAAGAGCTAAAAGAATGGCTCTTGAATTAGGAAGCAACATGGCACATTTGAAAGACTAAGGGGGCTAAGTCACCAAAATTAGTGGGGCCTACCAACTAACATTTTGAAAATTTTATTTTAAAGTGCTAAGCTTCATTTTTGGATGCAAAAGCTTACGGACGAGACTCTAAGAATTCAACCAAAATAATTCCTTATCATCTTAGCAACGTGGGTTGCTTCAATATTTCCTTCAAAACGTGACATTTCATAGCATCTTCAACAATTCAAAACGCGAGATTTTGCAATTATAAGGGAGTACGATGCAATCTTTCTCAAGAATACTAGGATTTTTCCCTACTTTGATCCGCTTTTACGTGTTGTTGCAATTTGCGTGTGTTAGAGGGATTGTCAAAAAAATTGGCTCAGGTATGTTAAGGCTATCCCTTCTTTCTTTTTGGCATGATCTATACAACACGAATGAAACGAGCAAATGCACAACTTCCATAAATGACTCTAATCATAGAAGTATTAGAGATGTCTATGTTCTTGAATTCCCATATGTCTTATTATTCTATCGTCTGTTGATGGGTATCAGAAAATACGTAAGTTGATAAAGTTTGTTTCGTGATATTTATCAGAGGTATAATGGTCTTATGACACTCCGGAAGATTTTATTGACGTACTTCTTGATAACGACTATCATTCCAATCTTGTAATTGTTGCTATCTTTTATCATGCGGCCTGTACGACTCTGACTCTGTAAGTGCGCCTATGCGACTCTTATCTCCTTTTTTCCTCCATCTTTTAGCCAATCCCTAGGCCTCATTTTGTGAACATATACAGAGCTTAATAAGATGTCCCTCTGGGCATCTATAAGTACAATGAAGTTCTTCGCTCGATACTATGTCGAACTTACGAATATTGCCATATCTCATTTCGTACTTTGTAACTTCTATCCTTCCATTGTTGATTTACCTCAATGTTGATATATAATCTACCACTGATATCTTGAAACTTCTTATGTAAAACATTGCCACTAGGGCTTACGTTGCATCGAGGAATATTCGAAGTGATTCTCCAGATCCACTTAGCGGCGATACTGTACTTCAATAACCGTACTTTATAGCATCCCAATGTGACTCACTTACGTGGGTATTTTAATCATGTACAATTCATGAAATCCCTTCAAATCATCACTCAATCGAAGGTCCAAACGTCATCCTTCATTTATCATAAGTATACCCTCATTTTACCATCAGGGCAATATTCCATCTCTTTTAAATGCTATTAGTCTTAGACTCCTTTAAGTTCATTCAGGCAATACTGAGCTTTCTATAACTTAGAGAAACCATCAGCTCTCTTGTTTTCATGGGCTTAATCCTAAGGACTTATCCATTCTCATCACCTTCTCACTCGCCCTTTCTTATCCTTACTCCTGTCTTCCTAAGACCTTGTCGCTTTACCATACTTTAGCTTGCGACCTACACATATCTAGTTATACTACTCGCAACCTTCTTTCAACTTGCTTGCACTATAGATTTCCTTGTGTTATTTTGGAACATCAAGCGAGACATCACATCGTCTCAAACTCTTCTTTACTCTCTTAACTAGGCCTCTCGGTACCTAGAAACCATAGGCTGGAAGATATATGTCGCTGACGATGCTGCTATCATTCCTGGATACTGAATCCTAGCGCTTCTAGCCTTCTATCCGAAGTATGGACTATTCATGATCTTCTACATTTGAGTATCTCGTACGTTGTTCTCCTTTACCTTACTTACCTTAAAATCTCGCATCATATCTTCTATCTCTTTCATGACCTCCCTTCCACATAGGTATAATTCACATCCACGACTTGAAGCTCTATTATAATACTTGCACCTCTAGTGCATACACACTCCAGTGGGAGCTTCATATTGACTTCTTATGAGGCTGGTACTCTTCTAACTGACTTTATCGTAGACCATTATAGAATATGGCTACTGTACTATCTCTCTTGTACCTCTGATATTAAGAGCGATCCTGCAATGTTCTCAATCACGATTTCTATAATTTTCTACGTCCAATAATCCGACTCCTGATTTACTTTGTTGTTGTAATTCTTTAGTTTCCTCTTCCTTCTGATCAACCTTTATGTAGGCTTAAGCTATCTTCTGATCTGTGGCTTACGGTATTAGTTATTGCTTTAGACTTTCATGGACGTTATCCATGATACAATCTTCTGATAATTCAATCCTTTGTCTATGACCTGGACTCAATTCCTTCTTTTAACTTATACTAGAGTCTTCTACGACTGTATGATTGTCAACATATATGCTACATGGATAATACTCCGAAATCTTGAGTGCATTCATAACGTAACTAACTCTGGATCATTGATCGAATAATTCCTTTTGTTCCTTCTCAACTTTGTTTAAATGTAAGCAACTACTTTTCCTGGTCGTTTTGCCACTTGTTGCATGAATGCTTGGCATATCTTAGTGCCCACACATATTGGAATTCCGTACAACCCATATGATCTTGAATATCACCTTTTGATTTTTTTTCTTCTTCCCGTTCATAGCCACGATAGGTGCCACTTTCTTATGGAGTACATACAATGTTGTTGTGAGATTGTTGTTACAAGACCATTTTTTCTTCAAGTTACTATGCTTAGGTTTGCCTTCTTCCTTATTTCCTCAGCTAGTCTTTCGTTGTAGTACTTAGGGAAGACCTTCTGACTCTTGTAAAGTTGCGAGCTTATTACATCGTATACTTGACGGAATTTTTTATGTTCTTCCCAGTGAGACTATCTTTTATTTCCATAATATTCATACGATACCTTTAACTACCCCAACTCTTATCTGAATATTTCTCAAGTATTACAATGACATTACTGCGAGGCTGAATTCACTATATTTAGTTTTACTATGTGTATCTAGCATGATTTGCTGACTCGTCTGTAACCTCATGTTTAGCCATAACTAGGCTCTTCCTGAATCAATTATTAACTACTCGTTGGCCCATTCTCATATCAATATTTCGCGTAATATATCTTGGGTTATTTCCTTTGTCTTAACTTACGTCTCGCACTGGCTCCTTATCTATCAATAACATCTCGGGCAGGGAACCTTACTTCCTTTCCTTGACGTCGTGTTTGCATAATGTTCTGGAATCGTAGCATATCTGTAGGCTTTGAATAAGTGCAATCTCATCCCTTTTTCATTTATTTATTTTTTTCGCATTCTTCCCTTACCATTCCATAATTACTAGAACCACTTAATTCTGACTTATTACCACATCACTCCATATTCCCCCTTTAGGGGAGTACTAAGAGTTGGAGCTATGACGACCTACCTATAGATGTTTTACCTCTTCATCTTTGGCATCCTTTCACATCATCGATGACCCTTACTCGCCTTGCGGTAATCCTTCTGTACCAAGGATAACAAAATTCCTTACTCGCGATGGTGACACTTAGTGCAACTAGCACATACAGTCCCTTAAGCTTAACTTTTCTCACATTGCTTGCTTTAGGAAAGCGTCTTTCTAAATGACCTTTAAAGGGTATTCTTCTGTCGTCCATTCTATTATCGTCGGGACGCAATCTGTGAAATTCTCATGATGCCGACTATTACTCAGTCCCTAGTTCATGTTTGGTTTTTCTTGTTCATCAGTCCATGCTGATTTCTTATTACTTTGGGGTCTAACTTTTCCTTTTTGGTAGTCGCGTTGGAGTCACTAACTTATTTATCGAAATGAGGATATGACTTTATGGCCTATACTCTTTTGTCGTCTCAAGGCCTATCACCTCTTGTCTTTTCCTTCACTTAACTATAGACTATGTAATACTATCATCTTTTTGATCTACCGTTGTCGTCCATGTATCACATCTTACTCATAATGCTTCATTAACTCTCTTCTTATTTCCCGCTAACATTTATGTCTATCACTTTATTCTGAAATACGAACAAGACATTCTTTTGCTTTTAGCTCCCCTTGCTGTATCTACTGGCCCATCGGGTTGCCTAACATTCTTTCTCTACTAGGGACGGGAGTCATACTAAGATAATATTTATCCCTTCCAGGCTTCCAATGCCTATCTTTGTAGTACTCATATCCAGCTGTACTATTTTAGAGTGCACCATCTGGGTGTCTCACTAGGAGATCTATTAGTACATTTGCAATATCCTTTGGAAATGTCAACTACACTAACAATCCATCCACCATTTTGGGTTACTCTAACCCCTGCCGGATCCTAATATCATGTCCTTTTCTTAAACTACACATGTTAGCCCCCAATACGGTATAACTGAGATGGGTGTGGCCAATTCTACATACATCTGTTACTGTTGAAGGTAAGTCATAATGCTTATATTTTTCTGCCGGAGTTGAAAATACCAATAATCTTCATTAACTGGGTACCTCGTACCCTTCTCATCTTGCTCCTTTTACTTGTTGAAGCTTGTATCTATCTTTTGAATCTCTCATTGCCTTTCACCATAGAGGTGGATTGATATTCTTGCCTTAAGGCTCCTTATCAAGAAGCTTACACATAAGGTACACACATGTTCTGCGGAACACCTCGCATTTATCCATCATAGGAATGATGCAAACTCGAATTCCTCTAACTCAACTCTTCCACAGTTATATCTCTTACCAACCATCTTTCTGGATGTAGGCATCATCGTATTATGAATAAGATAGAGTTTAGAAAATTGAGTTCTTACAACTGGGCTCTACCACACGATCTAGAGTAAGAAGAAAGAGTGACAGTCTTAAATGCCCTGTAGCCTCCTGCTTATAAGTGTGGTGCACGATACAACCATAAATAAGACTCTACTAGACACGGCTTGTAGACTCCCTAGGACAGAACTGCTATGATACCACTTTTGTCACGACCCAAACCGATGGGCCGCGATGGGCACCCGGTACCTTACTCAACCGAGTAGCAACATAACATATCTTTTCATATCATACTATCATAGTTGATCCGGAGAGGCTGTCGTGAGATAAATAGAAACAACATGTAATACTAATTTATACATAAGACATACGGGCCTATAAGACAAAAATAACCACTCGTTCACTGAACATAGGCCGACAAGGCCGTACAATCTTTTACGTATATGACATTTGTCTACAAGCCTCTAATAATACATAATTATCATAAAGGTCGGGACAGAGCCCCACCATACCAATCAACACATGTCCTAATCATACTGACCAATAGCAACTTTAGAGTAAATGAAACACACCAACATCTTCCACTGAGCTGATAACCTACTTGAAGGACTCTCGACCTGTCTATCGGGACCTGCGGGCATAAAACGCAGCGTCCCCAGGCAAAAGGAATGTCAGTACAAATAATGTACCGAGTATGTAAGGAATGGAAATTAGTAAATAATAGACATGAGAGAAACATGGAGTAAAAGACTCGACATGTAAGTCTGAATAGCTCTGTGAAACATTTAAATTTACAATGCCATGCATATGTATATAAATGTCATACCATGTATAGGTATATGTGTTCATATCATCATCAAGCCTCTGAGGGCATCCCATCATATCATCTCGGCTACTGTGGGCAAACCATCAATGTATACCAACTGATCAGGTGGTGGTGCGTATATAACATTGTAACCTTTTTCCATATCCCATATACATATAATATACATATATACGCGTATATAATGCCATCTGGTCATGGGTCAACGTAAATGAATGCAGTGCATGAGAAGTACGTCAGTAAAATCTTCCGGAGTGTCATAAGACCATTATACCTCTGATTAATATCATGAAACAAACTTTATCAACTTACGTATTTTCTGAGACCCATGAACAGACGATAGAATAATAAGACATATGAGAACTCAAGAACATAGGCATCTCTAATACTTCTATGATTAGAGTCATTTATGGAAGTTGTGCATTTGCTCGTTTCATTCGTGTCGTATAGATCATACCAAAAAGAAAGAAGGGATAGGCTTAACATACCTGAGTCGGTTCTCTTAACAATCCCTCTAATACACGTCAATTGCGACAACATGTAATCGACAAGATCGAAGTAGGGAAAAATCCGTATGATATTTTTAAGAAAGATTGCACCGTACTCCCTTACAATCGCAAAATCCCGTTGCTATAACATTACGTAGTCTCGTATGATTTTTGTAATAAACTTACGTTGCTAATATCTAATCTTTCATGAATGAGTTTGCTGAAGCTTCATCTCTTAAATTAGTAGAGATAAGCAAATCATTTTGGTAAATTTAGAGAAGCCTCACGTTATCAGGATACTAAGAATTCACGTTTAAATTCTTAAAGATGCTCATGAGATCTTGTTGAATTGTTGAAGATGCTAAAAACAATTTTCACGTTACAGAATGAATATGCATCTTTCTTTTAAATTAAAGAGGTCTTATGTTAGAATGGATATGGGCCCACTTGTAAGACTTGGCCACCAAACATCCTCCAATTTTTGCCACCTTATTGTGTAATTTATGAGTCACTATTCAAGACCTCTTTGGCTGCCAACTTTCCAAAATCCCACGTGGATGTTGTCCCTCTTATAATTATCCAACAAATCTCACTTAAATATTTATCCACAAATTTAATAATTAACCAATTACCCACATAATTATGAATTATCTCAAATTACATAAAATACTACTCACTTTTAATACACTTTATATACTTTACTATCATGGCCATGTGGTACCTTGTATGGTATTAGTCCATAAATACGGGGTATTTTAGCTCGGGTCGTATTTTATCCAAAATGTCAAACTTCGACGAAATTCATTTTCTTCGATTTGCTTACCCTCTCACCTTCACGAATTTACTCGTCACTTATTTGAAATAGCATAATGCTTATAATCTCAAAATAATCCCTTTCCCAAACTTACGTCGATTAACTTACGACGAAACTTTAATATACGAAAACGCGGGATGTAACATCTCATTTTCGAATTTCCATCAATTCACTTATGGCGTACTTTCACATACAAAAACATGGGGTGTAACACTATCAGATCAGCGGAAGATATTGGTGCGCTCCATTTGCTCCGGAGTTGCTATTGGTCAGTATGATTAGGACATGTGTTGATTGGTATGGCGGGGCTCTGTCCCGACCTTTATGACATTTATGTATCCTTAGAGGCTTGTAGACAGATGTCGTGTACGTGAAAGATTGTACGGCCTTATCGGCCTATATTCAGTGTAATTTTGGTCTTATAGGCCCTATGTCACATGTATAAATTTTTATGTCAGATTGGGTCGCCTTATATAGAGTATTCCCTTATGTTTATTGATAACAACACGATAGGGGTCCAAGAATTACTAAAGAAAATCAAGAAACGTGCGGAAGCTAAAAGAAAATAAAGAAACAAAAAAACAACGGAAAATTAAAGATAGATTGAATTCAAGAAAAAGTTTCTTGAATTCAAGAAGTCTATTCTTGAAGTTGAATCCTAACAACAACAATTAGCTAACAAAGAACTAATCGCCTTTGGTAGAGAATTAAAAACAAGAGATAGATTGTGAAACCCGACCCTTTAGAATAACAAGAACAACAATAAGCCTAAACTTATTACCTTTCTTGAATACCTAGAAGTGATCAAAAATTTAGAAAGAGTTTACTCTTACCACCTTAAGTTGAGTCTTGAAGGTTGAAGAATAAATCCAAGAGTAGCCACACACAAGAGTGCAAGAAAAATCTCACAATTTTTATTGATAATAGTCTATAATAATCTAAAATCTAAAAACAAAGAAGACACCCCTTTATATAGAGAGGGGGTCACGAAATTTCTACATAAAAATAAGGAAATAAAGTCCTAAACTACTTTGGACAACAAGTCCAAATACCTTAGGAAAAGGAAAAACACTAGGAAATAAAAACCAAGTCAATCTTGGAATGTAACTCCAACAATCTTAGGAAAAGGAAAAAATAACCTTAACTACCTAGGAAAGCAATAAATCTAGTAGCAAAATATATGAAAATAAGTTAAAACTAATCTTGGATAGAATTTTGAAAGTCGCAAACCAATCATGGATAGGATCTTGGAAATTTTGAAGGCAACTTGCAAGCAACTTGGCACCAACTTGTACCCAACTTCTATCACACCTATTGAACCTTTCTTGGGCATCAAGTAAGTTCTTTTTATGTTATAAAAATGTGGCTTCATGTAGGACTTATTGGGCTGCAAGTTTGGACACATTTTTAGGTGCCAAATAGGTCCAATAGTGGCCTGATTTGGACCTTCTTCAGAGGATGTCTCTTGGGATCTAATCCACCTTTTCTTGGACATGAATTTGGACCATAAAATAATTATAATACCTAGACAACTCATATCCTTTATCCTTGAGCTCTCCATCCCAATTAACAACTTCTTTATTTGCACTTGAAGTCTAATGACCTTATTTTATAACTCTTTAGCTTGACATCTTGTTAAAAGCCCTCTTTGAGATTCCAAAGGTTCATTCTTGTCCTTGAATAGATTTGATCTTCCTAGGATGCTATTATTCCCCTCTTCTTGAAGAAAATTCGTCCTCGAATTTCGACCTTGCAAGAAAAAGAAGTCACGCACTAGTAAATGGCATCCACTAATCTGAAAAAAATGGTAGGAATAAAACAAGATGGTGACCATGTGTCCACTTAACCCAATTAAGCCTAATAGGTGTAAATACTCCTTTATAAAGCATATGGACATCATCATCCCAATAAAATTTATGCCTACTTAGAGTTATCCAATAAAAACCTCTCTTAGATGCACTATGTAATGAAATTTGCAATGCGATCTTGTCAATAAGGTAGTCCAAACATATGCATGCCAAAGAAATTACAAAATATTGGTCATGCATCCATTTAACACAAGTATCTCTGCCACATGTATCAAATAAGACATTCTTATGATATAGCCAAGTATCAATTATAAATCCCATGGATTCTTCTACATGTAAGTTATTCAAAGAAGCACATAAATTCTCAGAAAGGTCAGAAGAACCCATAAATTTCAAAATACAAATTTCAATACATTCAAGCTCGTGATTATAACTTTTCCCAATAATATTCGCAACATCAATGGATTCTATATAATTGCTCAAACTGTCATAGAAAGAGTCATAGATAGGTTCATGAAAGAGTATTTGATCACTAACGTCACAATAATCATGCATATCCTCTTTAATAGTAGCAAACACTTTTACAGGCTCACAATCAACATGCCTAGAGGAATGACTTCCCATCAAACAACAAAACTCACATTCTAGCAATTTATCACATGAAAACTCATTAGACACTTGAATAAGAGAAGAAATAATATTTAACTCATTAGCAAGCCTCTTCTCATAAATTTCATGCCTCTTTCCACCAAGTTGAAATGCATAATCATCTATGTCATACTCAATTTCAAAAGGAAGCAAATTGCTCTTGCACTTTAACTTAGATATTACAGTTAATGACTTGATATGCATCAAACTATCATCATCCACAAAAATTATGAAGTCACCAACATAAGAAATAAGAGTATAGTTTATTACCTCCAAAAATACCTTAGGTGTTCTAGGAAGGCCAAGAATGTGAATGAACCAATTATACATATCATACTTGGACTTATTTACTAATGGAACAACATCACCTTGTATTCTTTTATGCAATGATTCTAGCTTAGCAATGGCTTTAGGAAACTCCATGTTATAAACCTGTAAATAAGAATTAAAATAGTCAAAAGGTTCAATAACAAAGAATTTAATTAAGCTTTTATCTTCCACTATCCAACAAGAATTAATTTCGCCTAATTTATGTTGGAATCCAATTGGATCCTTTGCCACCATTTCTCGCGCCTCACCTCTCCTTTCAAAAGGTCTTTCAACACGTGACTGCACAAAATCACAAGAACTAAAACAAGAATGAGTTAATGGGTTAAGAAGTAAAGAAATTTTATTCCTGCTTACACTCTCTTCGGCTTTTATCACAAAACTAACTTTTCCCTCACCCTTAGCCTCTTTTCTCTTACTAAAGTTTTTTTCTTCTTCTTTACTCAAACCCTCTTGTTTTTCTCTCTCTACCTCAAATACTTTTCTTATCTCATTGCCTTCCCTCTTTTCTTTTCCCTCAAGCTCACTCTTTTTCTCAATTGACATCCCATTCTTTTCACTCAATACAACCTCTCTTTTTTCCTCTCTTGGGATGTCAAAATGCACTCCCTTACTCCTCTCATTCTTTTCTCTCTCATATTTTTCCATATTCTTTTTAATAGTTTTTTCATCTTCATAAATTTGTGAGGGAGTCAAATGTCCAAGAATAATTTTCTTCCCGTTAACCTCAAAAGAGTGTCTATTTTTTTCATATTATATGAAGCTCTTCTATAGGTATACCATGGCTTTACCAACAAGATATGATAATTATTCATGGGAATCACATCACACCAGATCGCATCCTCATACCTTCCAATAGAGAATAGTAATAACACTCTTTTATCTACCTTTACTCCTCTCAACATGTAGGGTTCAATATGCTCAACACAAGGCAAGTTTAATTTTTCAACCATATAAGTGCTAATTGAGTTATAGCCAAACTCTTTGTCAATTCTAAGGGCACAAATTGCAGACATCACTTTAGCTCTTGTTTGAAAAATAATTTTACCATTGTCTTCCTTCCATTCGGTATACTGTAAGTTCGACTTTTTAAGTTGTTGAGTCATAGGTCGCCTCCTTTCACTATAACTACCTGTTTGAAACATCTTGAACAAAGATTAGAAGAATTATGTATCTCTCATATTTTGACTTTTTCCTCTAATGTTCTCGCCTCTCTTGCCTTTTTTCACTCAAAGCAACTCTTGATCGTTAAACTTTAGATTTATTAATAAACCTTACTAGTCACAACCCTTAGTGATAAGAATGTGGAGTTAGAAAAAGAAAAGGAAAGTGATGGACCAAACCTTGGAAGAATAAGAATTGGTTATGTAGAAAAAATAAGGAAAGAATTTAGGAAACCCAAAACCCACAAGAATAAGGAAAGAAGTTACCTTAATCTTCAAGAACTAGGATCCCCTCTTCTTGTTTCCTTTCTTGACTTGAAAACCAAATAACACTTGAATTCTACAAATAATAATGAGCCATAATGCTTTTCTTTTGGCTGATTTTCGTTTTTTTTTTTGGTTTTTTTTTTTTGGGTTTTGTTTTGCTCAAGCACCTCCCAAGATTATCAAGATTGAAATCTTGATTAGCCTATGTTGTGATACCACTTGATAACAACATGATAGGGGTCCAAGAATTACTAAAGAAAATCAAGAAACGTGCGGAAGCTAAAAGAAAATAAAGAAACAAAAAAATAACGAAAAATTAAAGATAGATCGAATTCAAGAAAAAGTTTCTTGAATTCAAGAAGTCTATTCTTGAAGTTGAATCCTAACAATAACAATTAGCTAACAAAGAACTAATCGCCTTTGGTAGAGAATTAAAAACAAGAGATAGATTGTGAAACCCGACCCTTTAGAATAACAAGAACAACAATAAGCCTAAACTTATCACCTTTCTTGAATACCTAGAAGTGATCTAAGATTTCGAAAGAGTTTAATCTTACCACCTTAAGTTGAGTCTTGAAGGTTGAAGAATAAATCCAAGAGTAGCCACACACAAGAGTGCAAGAAAAATATCACATTTTTTATTGATATTGTCTATAATAATCTAAAATCTAAAAACAAAGTAGATACCCCTTTATATAGAGAGGGGGTCGCGAAATTCCTACCTAAAAACAAGGAAATAAAGTCCTAAACTACTTTGGACAACAAGTCCAAATACCTTAGGAAAAGGAAAAATACTAGAAAACAAAAACCAAGTCAATCTTGGAAAGTAACTCCAACAATCTTAGGAAAAGGAAAACATAACCTTAACTACCTAGGAAAGAAATAAATCTAGTACCAAAATATATGAAAATAAGTTAAAACCAATCTTGGATAGAATCTTGAAAGTCGTAAACCAATCATGGATAGGATCTTGGAAATCTTGAAGGCAACTTGCAAACAACTTGGCACCAACTTGTACCCAACTTCTATCAAGCCTATTAAACCGTTCTTGGGTAGCAAGTAAGTTCTTTTTATGTTATAAGAACGTGGCTTCATGTAGGACTTATTGGGATGCAAGTTTGGACACATTTTTAGGTGCCAAATAGGTCCAATAGTGGCATGATTTGGACCTTCTTCAGAGGATGTCTCTTGGGATCTAATCCACCTTTTCTTGGACATGAATTTGGACCATAAAATAATTATAATACCTAGACAACTCATATACTTTATCCTTGAGCTCTCCATCCCAATTAACAACTTCTTTATTTGCACTTGAAGTCTAATGACCTTGTTTTGCAACTCTTTAGCTTGACATCTTGTTAAAAGCCCTCTTTGAGATTCCAAAGTTTCATTCTTGTCCTTGAATAGATTTGAGCTTCCTAGGATGCTATCATTTATTCTGGTTAGCCCATGACGGCTCGTTTGGCCCATTTGCCAATGACAGTACGATAAGAATGATATGTAACATTGGTACTCGGTTGAGTAAGGCGCCGGGTACCCGTCACAGCTCATCGGTTTGGGTCGTACAAAAGTGGTATCAGAGCAGTTCTGTCCTAGGGAGTCTACAAGCCGTGTCTAGTAGAGTCTTGTTTATGGGTGTGTTGTGCACCACACTTATAAGCAGGAGGCTACAAGGCATTTAGGACTATCACTCTTTCTTCTTACTCTAAATCGTGTAGTTGTAAGAACTCAATTTCCTAAACTCTATCTTATTCAGAATACAACGATACCTACATCCAGAAAGACGGTTGGTAAGAGATATAGCTGTGGAAGAGTTGAGTTAGAGGAACTCGATTTTGCACCATGCTTATGATGAGTAAATGTGAAGTTTTCAGCAGAACATGTGTGTAAGCTTCTTGATAAGGAGCCTTAAGGTAAGAATATCTACCCATATGGTGAAAAGCAATGAGATATTCAGGAGGTAGATATAAGTTTCAACAAGTAAAAGAAGCAAGGTGAAAAAGGGTACGAGGTACCCAGCTAATGAAGATTACCAGTATTTACAATTCAGGCTGAGAAATATAAGCCTTTTGAGTTACCTTCAACAATAACAGAGGTATGTACAATTGGCCATACCGATCTCAGTTATGCCCTATGGGAACTACCAGAAGTAGTATAAGAGAAGGCAGGATATAAGGATCTAGCTGGGGTTAGGGTAACCCAAAATAGTCGATGGATTGTTAGCGTTAGCTGACATTTTCGAAAGATAGCAAACATGGTTATAGTTCTCCTTGTGATACACCCAAATGGTGCACTCTAGAATATTATAATTAGATGTGAATACTAGCATATTCATAAAATTCAGAAGATAGGCACTGAAAGCCTGGAAGGGATAAATATTACCTTAGAGTGGCTTCTATCCCTAGTAGAGCGAGAACGTTAAGCAACCCGAAGAGCCACTAGATGGAGCAAGGGGAGCTAAAATCGAAAGAATATTTTGCTGAAGTTTTCAGAACAATGTGATAGACTGAAATATTAGCAGGGAAATAAGAAGAGAGATAATGAAGCAATATGAGTAAGATGTGAGACATGGATGACAACGGTAGATCAAAAAACAATTGACAGTATTACAGAGTCTATAGCCAAGTGAAGGAAGACCAGAGGTGACAGGCCTTGAGATAACAAAAGATTATAGGCCATAAAGTCATATCCTAATTTCGAGAAATAAGTTTGTGACTCCAACACGATTACCGGAAGGAAAAGTTAGACCCCATAGTAATAGAAATCAGTATGGGCTGGTGAACAAGATAAACTAAACATGAATTAGAGACTGAGTGATCTGATAATAGTCGGCATCATGAGAATTTCATATTGCATTCTGGCGATAATAGAATGGACGACAGAAGAATAACTTTTAAAGGTCATTCAAGAAGACTCTTTCCTAAAACAAGCAATGTGAGCAAAGTTAAGCTTAAGGGACTATATGTGCCAGTTATACTAAGTGTCACCCTCGCGAGTAAGGAATTTTGTTATCCTTGGTACAGAAGGATTACCGCAAGGTGAGTAAGGGTCATCGATGATGTGAAAGGACGCCAAAGATGAAGAGGTAAAACATCTATAGGTAGGTCGTCGTAGCTCCAACTTTTAGTACTCCCCTAAAGGGGGGGAATATGGAGTGATGTGGCATTAAATTAGAATTAAGTGGTTCTAGTAACTATGGAATGGTAAAGGAAGAATGCCAAAAAAAAATGAAAAAGGAATAAGCTTGCACTTACTCAAATCCTACAGATATGCTACGATTCCAGAATATTATGCAAGCACGACGTCAAGGAGAGGAAGCAAGGATTTCTGCCCAAGTTGTTATTGATAAATAAGGAGCCACTGCGAGACGTAAGTTAAGACAAAGGAAATAACCCAAGAAAGATTACGCGGAATGTTGATATGAGAATGGGCCAACGAATAGTTAGCAGTTGATTTAGGAAGAGCCTAGTTATGGCTAGACAAGAGGATACAGACAAATCAACAGATCGTGCAAGATAAATATAGGAACCCCAACATTGGGAATTCAGCCTCGCAGTTATGACATTATAATACTTGAGAAATATTCAGATAGGAGTTGGGGTAGTTAAAGGTACCATATGAGTGTTACAAAAATAAAAGAGAGTGCTACTGGGAAGACAGTCAAATATCAAGTTCAAAAGCAGCCCTACAAGCACAAGGATGTGGTGGTAAGTAACTACGGATAATTATAGGCAAGGAAAGGATATCAAAAGGTCTGTCGAGTATACAATGTAATAAGCTCACAGCTTTACAAGAATCAGAGGATCCTCCCTAAGTACTACAATGAAAGACTAGCTGAGGAAATAAGGAAGTAGGCTTCAACCTAAGCACAGTGACCGAAAGAGAAAATGGTCGTATAACAACAGTCTCACAACAATATTATAAGCACTCTATAAGAAAGTGACACCTATCATGGCTAATTAACGGGGAGTAAAACCAAAAGTAATATTCGAGATCATATGAGTTGTACGAAAACTCTGGCATGCAACAAGGAGGCAGAAAGACCAAGAGAAGTAATAGCTTACATTTAAAGAAAGCTGAGAAGGAACGAAAAGAATTATTCGATCAGTTGTCCAGAGTGAGTTACGTTATGAATGCACTTTAGATTTCGGAGTATTATCCATGCAGCATATATATTGACAATTATACAGCTATAGAAGACTTTGGTATAAGTTAAAAGAAATAATTGAGTCCAGGTCATAGACAAAGGATTGAATTGTTAGATGATTGTATCACAGATATTCCATAGCGGCTATGAAAGACTAGAGTAATAACTAATACCAGGAGCCGCAGATCGAAAGATAGCTTAAGCCTACACAAAGGCTGATAAGAAGGAAGAGGAAACTAAAGAGTTACATCAACGAAGTAAATCAGGAGTCTGATTATCGGACCCAGAAAATTATAGACATCATTATTGAGAACATTGCAGAATCACTTTTATTATCAGAGGTACAAAAGATATAGTACAACAGCCATATTCTATAACGGCTCTACGATAAAGCCAATTAGAAGAGTGTCAGCCTCATAAGAAGTCAGTATGAAGCTCCCACCGGATTGTGTATGCACCATAGGTGCAAGTGTTATAATAGATATTCAAGTTGTGAATGTGAATTATACCTATGTGGAAGGGAGGTCATAAAAGAGATAGAAGATGTGAGGCGTGATTTTAAGGTAAGTAAGTAAAAGGTGAACAACGTACGAGATACTCAAATGCAGAAGGTTGTGAATAGTCCATACTTCAGATAGAAGGCCAAAAACGCTGAGACTCAATATCCAGGAATGATAACGGCATCGTCAGTGGCATATTTTTCGGCCTATGGTTTCTATGTATCAAGAAGTCTAGTTAAAAGAATAAAGAAGATTTGGAGATGATGCGATGTCTTGCTTGATGTTCCAGAATGAAATAAGGAAATCTATGGTGCAAGCAAATTGAAGGAAGGTTGCGAATAATATAAATAGATACGTATAGGTTGCAAGCTAAAGTATAGTAAAGCGACAAGGTTTTATGACAGGAGTAAGGATGAGAAAGGGTAAGTGAGAAGGTGACGAGAATGAATAAGTCCTCGGGATTAAGCCCATGTAAACAAGAGAGCTAATGGTTTCTCTAAGTTATAGAAAGTTCAGTGTAGCCTGAATGAACTCAAAGGAATCTAAGACTAATAGCATTTAGAAGAGATGGAATGCTGCCTGGTAGTAGAATAAGGGTGTAATTGTGATAGATAAAGGATGACGTTTGGGCCTTCGATTGAGTAATGATTTCATGAATTGTACAAGATTAAAATGACCATGTAAGGTAAATCACATTGGGATGCTATGAAATACAATTATGGAAGTATAGTATCGTATCGGCCCCAAGTGGATCAGGAAAATCACTTCAAATGTTCCATGATGCAACGTGAGCCCTAGTGATTACGTAAGAGATTTCAAGTCACCAGTGGTAGATTGTAGATCAATATTGAGGTGAATCAACAATGGATGAACAAAAGTCACAAAGTATGAGATGAGATTAGGCCGTCATTCTTAAGATGAACAGTAATGCGGAAGCATTATAAGGACTTAGATTTATACATACAGGATGAGCAACGAGAGTAACCTGGAGTTTGGTAGCAGACCTCAGTAATGATAAATCGAAGTAAGAGTTACGGTATAGTATGACCTACCTTGGTACAGTAAAGTCATACAGATGGATAAACGAATCTATGAAATAAGATATAGCAATATTCGTAAGTTCAACAAAGTACCTGTCACGCCCCAAACTCGGGGAGCGCGGCCGGCACTCAACCGAGAGAATCCGGCCGAGCAAGCATGTTAGATTTTCTTCTACCCAAACTCATCCATGAATAAAGAGGAGATGTACTCCATTAATCAAACACTGAAAAGATTTTATTAACAACTTCCTTTTTATTCCCATTAGCAGCTTCATTCATAATTTCCAAAATATTACGAGTTTATAAAATTAATGAAAAACATGATTTCCAAATATCAACATTTCTAGTTTAATTCCCCAACATCAACCACAACACACAACCTGTCTACGGAGCCTCTAACACAATAGAAGAGTAATATGGAAATGCCGGCAACAAGGCCCCGACTATACCTCAAAATACAGTACATGAGAAACAAAAGATATATGACCCCGAAATGAAGTGGGGCTCACTAAATCAGCTAAAAAGAGTGCACTGCTATCACTGATCAATGTCGCCTGCTGTAGAACCACCTGCATCCATTAAAGATGCAGCGCCCCCGGCAAAAGGGACGTTAGTACTGTCCAATAGCACTAGTATGCATAGCTAAAAGTCCTCTTTCAAAATAGAATGCCCAAATAAGAAAAGGCAACATATAGAAATAGCAAGTCACAATCAACAATATCCAAACGTCTCGTTAAAACATAATAATTTTCAAAATACGAACTTCATATATAATTTTGGTTGGGATATCATTAGCACCGATATACCACCGTCTTTGTTAGCACGGAGTCTGATCACGCACGACCGGCTAGGCCATCTCCCTACGGACAATGTGGTTTGACCGGTGATGCGAAAGAAAGTTGTTACCAAGAGTAGTAACACCATGTGTGCAACATGGCATCTGATCTCCACCCGATCAGCTAGGTCGCCTTCCCACATATGCCGTGTGGGTTGACTTTTCCAATCCACAAAGGCTCCAGTTTCATCCCAATTAAGGGGAATAATATCACAATCCACTCCTACACCGGCACGTGTAGTTTCAGGTGTGGGCCTTATGACCCACCCTTCCTCGGTTTTGCTAATGATGCTCCCAAAAATATTTTTTTGATTTAATTTGCAAACAGAAATATCATAAAAACAATTGTACTCACCTCAACATCTTTCACATTGTATAAATTCTCATTAGTATTTTCAGTCAGTCACAACGACAATATTTCCTTGGCTCATTAGGCCATTCACAAGATTCTTTATTTCTGGTACGATGGCCGTATTTCATATTCCACACTTTCACCTCTTTCAATTTCAAAGATCACCATCAAATATCAACATATAGAAAATTTCCGAAATCATATACTTCCCATCCATTTGAAATGGGAACTTCAAACACAAATGGTTTCTTCCAAAAGAATGAGGCATACCAACAAACAATAGAAACACACATGAAAAATCATAAACAGTCAATACACAATTTACTCTTGCAACACTCTTCCCCAGAAATGACAATGTACAATTTCAACACATGAGTATATAGAACTCGAATCACACTAGATATATTTATAAAGAAAAGCATTAGTTAAAGCAACCACTAATGGGCATGGATTGAGTACAAAAGCTTTTAGGCAATTCTATCTTCGAAGTCATTTGTTTAAACAATTGAGTCGAGGCTCATTTCATGTTCTTTATCCCGTCTTCTCAAATCATTTGCACTACTATCCATAATCATAACTTAAATTCTTGGCACGTTGGCCACACTCTATATCTCCAATTAACTTATTTCACTTTCAACCATCTTTATAAATTATCAACAATAAGACATTTCCAAATCAAGACTTTAGGTACACATCTGAGCAATTAAGATTCTTAAGAATATTGAGATTTTCTCACACAATTTGGCATACTATCTTTCATTGAAACACCACTCAAAGCCATAACCTTTTAATACGCAACCCATACTTTGAAACTTACGGAACCATTATGGAATTCAATTCCAAGAGAGAAAGTTTAGCCAACATACCTTGCTTTTAGCTTTCCTTAAATTACTACAATGTTCCGAAAATTCTAGCAATCCCAATCTATTTTGAGACATAATAAAAATTGAACCATTATTAGGAAGATATTCATGATCTCAGCTCATTTGAGCATTTTATCAAACACTAGGTGTGCAAATCTAACTACAAGGTTCTTCTACAAGATTTCCTTCAGTCCTCAATCCAATCTTTACTTATTTGAGCTCAACAATCTTTTCACAAACCTTATTAGTACAAGCATGTATAAATAATGCTCTTATACCCAAGAATCATACTCCAAATCAACCATCTTTTACCCAAATTCGAAATTGAAAACTAGGGTATAGAACCTTACCTCTTAGATGAAGATCTTGTGATTAGCTTCCTTGATTCTTGAAGATTGGTACAATATTGGATGATTATAATGTTAGGTTCCCTCCTTCTCTCTCTAAAATTCTCTTACCTCTCTCTAAAACTCTCAGAAAAATAACCCAAAATAAGTCCCAAAGCCTATTTATCAAAATGGGGCCGGGTTATGAAAAGAGGAAAATTAACCCTCCGAATTCAACTATGCGGTCGCACAATGGACCACACAATTGGTGTGCAGGTCGCACAATTCAGTACCCAGAACTGGGCTATTCTGGTCCATTCCGCGACCAGTTTTCGGTCACATAACCATTTTGCGATCGCATAATGGTCGCATAATTGGTCGCAAAATCGCATTCTGGAAGCCTTTGGTAATTTGGTCATAACTTCTTTTAGGAATGTCCAAATGATGAACGGTTTGAAGCGTTGGAAACTAGACTCAAAGGGATTTAATTTGATAGGTAATTCACTATATACCTCTTCCTATCAAGAGAGGTATAATCGTTCGAAGTTAGGTCTTGTGCGAACTCACTTGAAACTTTATTCCATCATAAATATTTCAACTTGACTTTACCATGGGGATCTTCTTAGAGCATAAACCATTCTTAATGCATCTCATATATATATTATCATGATCAATTGATATCATTCATATAATAGTCCTTGTCTATATACAAAATAATATAATTAGCGCACTTCGATTTTCTTAATAGCGCTTAAGTACTTCGAAATTTTCTGGGGTGTTACATTCTCCACCACTTAAGAACATTCATCCTCGAATGTTTTACAAGTCCTTCTAAGAATAGATTTACCATCATTTTACCTCAAACCATTATACATAGGAACTTATGACTACATCGGTCTTATACATCCTTTCCAAAATTTCAACTTACTTATGGACCTTAAGATTTTGAAGGTTTATTAATAAATCTAAATATTAACGACCAAGAGTTGCATTGAGTGGAAAAAGGCAAGAGAGGTGAGAACATCAGAGGGAAAAAGCCAAATTGAGAGATATATATTGCTTTGTTCAGGATGTCTCATACAGGTAGTGATGATGAACAAAGGGTTCTTCAAGAAGTCGAAATCAAAGGAAGGAATGATTTCACCTTGCAAGCTATGCACCAACAATTTGAAAGGTGAAATTTGTAATTCCAAGAGATGAGGGACACCATTGCTGAGCAAAATATTACAATAGCTGAACTTAGGAGGGGAAATAACGCTAGACCCCAAGCTAGGAGAAATATACCCCCTGTTCCCATTGTAAATCAAGAAAACCCTATCAATGATATTAATGATGATATTGATTTTTATAGGTTAGGAAGAGATAGGAGGGGACAAAGAGGAAGACTAGAAGATGATAATATAAGTAGTATAAAGATAAAGATGCCAACTTTCAAGGGAATAAGGGATCCAGACTTGTACCTTGATTGGGAGAGAAAAGTTGAAGCCATCTTTGACTGCCACAACTATTCTGAGGGTAAGAAAGTTAAACTTGCTGCTGTTGAGTTTTCTGACTATGCAGCAATCTAGTGGAAAAAGCTTTCTAGGGACAGATTGCAAGAAGGACAAGCACTCGTTGCTACGTGGGCTGAGATGAAGAGGGTAATGAGGAAGAGATTTGTGCCATCACACTTTCAAAGAGATCTATAACAACGTCTTCAAACTTTGAGGCAAGGGTCCATGTCTGTAGATGAGTACTTTAAGGCTATGGATATGGCTATGATCCAAGCTAATTGTATGGAGGAAGAGGAGGCTACAATGGCTAGGTTTTTGAATGGTTTAAATAGGGAAATAGCCGATGTAGTCGAATTACAACAATATGTAACTTTAGATGAGTTAGTTGAATTAGCTATAAAGGTAGAAAGACAAAACAAAAGGAGACAACAATCTAGCTCATGGAGAAGCCGGCCAACTACTATTCCAAAGAAGCAATGGCCGAAATCTGAGGAGACACCTACTCTTAAATTCCATGAAGACAAGGGCATGAGCAAATTGGAATCCAAGGATGGGGGTAAGCCTTTTACGCCTAAAACTTCTACTTCTACTTCTTCTATTCAATGTCTCAAGTGTCAAGGGAGAGGGCATAAGGCTTATGAATGCCCAAGTAGAAGAAACATTCTAATCAAAGAGGATGGGGGATATGAGAGTGAAAAAGGTGAACCAAGTGAAGAACAAGAAGAAAACTTTGTAGAGAATGAAGAAGGAGAAGAGATGGAGTACATTGATAGTGGGGTGAATTTTTTGGTTAGGAGGCCTATGCACATTAATTTGGGTCACTCTAATGAAGAACAAAGGGAAAACATATTCCATACTCGGTGTGAGATTAAAGATAAAATTTGTTCTATGATAATTGATAATGGGAGTTGTGCTAATGTTGTGAGTGCATATTTGGTGGAAAAGTTAGGGTTTGAATGGACGAAGCACCCTAGACCTTATAGGTTGCAATGGTTCAATGATAGTGGAGAGGTCAAGGTGAATAAGAAATGCATGGTCTCCTTCAAGATTGGAAGGTACGCTGACGAAGTTCTATGTGATATAGTACCCATGCAAGCTTGTCATCTCTTGTTGGGGCGCCCGTGGCAGTATGATAGGAGTGCTTTTCACGATGGGAGGAAAAATAGATACTCTCTTGAGCATAATGGCAAGAAGTACATTCTTGCACCTTTAACTCCTTCCCAAGTATACGAAGATCAAAAAAAGATGAAAGAATCAATGGGGAAACATGGGGAGGGATCAAAACGAGAGACTGAAAGGAAAGACAAAGAGGAAAAATATTAAGTGAGGTGTGAGGAGAGAGAGGGCAGCAAAGAGAGAAAGGAAAAGGTGGGGAAGAGTGAAAAAAAAAAAGCATTGGTGAGAGGAAAGAGGCTAAGATTGAAAAAAAAGTGAGCCTTGCAAAAGCCAAAGAGTATTTAATTGCAAAAAAAGAAGGGCTGCCTATTATCTTGCTCACTTATAAGGAAGTTCTGCTTAATAATGATTCACTAACATCCTCTTTGCCTAGTGTTATTTCTAATCTTTTGTAGGATTTTGAAGATGTTTTTCCTGAGGACCTTCCTAAAGGTTTACCACCTTTTAGAGGAATAGAGCATCAAATTGATTTTATGCCGGGATCATAAATTCCTAATAGGCCTGCTTATAGGAGCAATCCCGAAGAAATAAAAGAATTGCAAAGACAAGTAGAGGAGCTGCTTGATAAGGGATTTGTAAGAGAAAGCACGAGTCCATGTTCTGTGCCCGTGCTTTTGGTGCCAAAGAAGGATGGCACTTGGAGGATGTGCGTGGACTGCCGCGCCATTAATAAAATAACGGTAAAGTATCGCTATCCTATTCCCCGTTTAGATGATATGCTTGACCAATTGCATGGTTCTCAAATATTCTCTAAAATTGATTTGAAGAGTGGATATCACCAAATTAGAATGAATCCTGGAGATGAGTGGAAAACTGCCTTTAAAACTAAATATGGATTGTATGAATGGTTAGTGATGTCGTTTGGGTTAACTAATGCACCTAGTACATTTATGAGGTTAATGAACCATATCTTTAAGGATTTTCATGAAAAATGGGTAGTCGTTTATTTTGATGATATTCTGATCTTTTCTAAATCTTTAGAAGAGCATGTCGAACATTTGAAACAAGTTTGTAATGTGCTTAGGGAGCAACAATTATATGCAAATTTATCCAAGTGCACTTTTTGTGTAGATAAGGTAGTTTTCTTGGGTTTTGTTGTGAGTTCTAGAGGTGTAGAGGTAGATGAAGATAAAATCAAGGCGATTAAATATTGGCCTACACCTAAGAGCATTACTGAAGTTAGAAGTTTTCATGGACTTGCTAGCTTTTATAGGAGATTTGTTAGAGATTTTAGTTCAATTACTGCACCTTTAACTGAAGTCATTAAGAAGGATAAGGTCTTTAATTGGGAAAAAGAACAAGAGCATGCATTTAATATTTTGAAGGATAAATTATGTTCTGCTCCTTTGTTACAATTACCTGATTTTAATAAGTCCTTTGAAATTGAATGTAATGCATCTGGTAGAGGTATTGGGGCTTTTTTAATGCAAGATTCTAAACCCCCAATCACTTATATTAGTGAGAAGTTGAATGGGACTGCATTGAATTATTCTACTTATGATAAAGAATTATATGCCTTGGTAAGGGCTCTTGCTACGTGGCAGGATTATTTGTGGCCAAAGGAGTTTGTGATAAAAACTGACCATGAGTCTTTAAGATACTTGAAAAGCCAAGGTAAATTGAGTAGAAGACATGCCAAATGGGTTGAATTCATTGAGACATTTCCTTATGTGATTAGCTACAAGCAAGGTAAAGACAATATAGTTGCTGATGCGCTTTCAAGAAGGTACGCTCTTGTTTCTACTCTTATTTCTAAATTGATGGGATTTCATCATATTAAGGATTTATATGTTGATGATTCTGATTTTGATGTAGCATTTTCGGCATGTTTAAATGGGCCTTTTGAGAAGTATAATCTGAAAGATAGGTTTCTTTTTAAAGAGAATAAGCTTTGTGTCCCTAATTGTTCTTTGCGAGAAGTTTTTGTGAGGGAAGCACATTGTGGGGGGTCTTATGGGACACTTTGGTGTGCCTAAAATACTTGACATCCTTGCTGAAAATTTCTTTTGGCCTAATATGAGAAAAGATGTAGAAAGATTTTGTGCCTAATGTCTTGAATGCAAACAAGCTAAATCTAAAGTGTTGCCACATGGTTGATACACGCCATTACCTGTGCCTATTTCACCTTGGATTGATATTTCTATGGACTTTGTGTTAGGATTGCCTAGAACAAGGTATGGTAAGGATAGCATCTTTGTTGTGGTAGATAGGTTCTCAAAAATGGCTCGCTTTATTCCTTGTTTAAAGACTAATGATGCTTCTCATGTTGCTGATTTATTTGTTAGAGAAGTTGTTAAATTGCATGGTATACCTCGAACTATTGTTAGTGATAGGGATGCTAAGTTTCTAAGCCACTTTTGGCGTGTGCTTTGGGGAAAATTGGGAACAAAATTATTGTTTTCTACTTCTTGTCATCCACAAACTGATGGGCAAACTGAGGTAATAAATAGAACCTTAGGAAATATGTTAAGGGTTGTTCTAAGAGGAAAATTAATTTCTTGGGAGGATCACTTGCCTATGGTAGAATTTGCTTACAATCTAACTGTTCATTCATCTACTGGTTATTCTCCTTTTGAAGTTGTTTATGGCTTTAACCCCCTTACACCCCTTGACTTATTGCCTTTGCCTACTAATGAGATGGTTAGTCTTGATGGAAAAAAGAAAGCTGATTTGATGAAGACTATTCATGAGCATACGAGACTTGCAATTGAGAGGAAGAATGAGCAAACAACTTTACGAAGAAATAAAGGTCGAAAACCAGTTATCTTTGAGCTTGGTGATTTGGTTTGGGTTCACATGAGGAAGGAGAGATTTCCTTAAAAAAGGAAGACAAAATTGCACCCTAGAGGAGATGGGCCATTTAAAGTACTTGAAAGGATTGGAGATAATGCTTACAAATTGGACCTTCCAGGTGAGTTTCAAGTAAGTGCTACTTTCAATGTTGCTGACTTATCCTTATTTGATGTAGGTTCAAATTCGAGGACGAATTCTTTTCAAGAGGAGGGAAATGATAGCTCCACGGACAAGGATAAAGATTTAGAAGCACCAAAAAAGCAATTCACAAGGTCTCAAGCTAAGGAGAAGCAAGACAAGGTTGTTGGGCTTTAATGGGAGATCAAGAAGGCGCTAATGTTGGAAGAAGAGCTCAAGAATTATAGAGAGGACTTAGCTAAGGTCTACACTCATTTCATGGTCCAAGTCCAAGTCCAAGAGGTGGTAGATTGGGGTCCAAGCACAAGCCAAGGAGGGTCTAAATTAGGCACCTAAATCAACCTACAAAGGAGCTAACTTGGCGCCCAAGTCAGCTCAAGGAGGGGCGGCCAAGACATAGAAGAAGGAGTCAAAGTTCCTTATTTTGTTTTCTAGTTTGTTAGGACATATTTGATGCTTTCATAGGTAGTAAAGGCTTTGTTTTTATTTTCCTAAGATTATTGGAATTACATTCCAAGATTGACTTAGTTTTTATTTCCTAGAGTTTTACCTTTTCCTATGATAGTTGGACTTGTTGTCCAAAGTAGTTTAGGACTTTATTTCCTTAATTTTTAGGTAGAATTTCGTGACCCCCTCCCTATATAAAGGGGTGTCTTCTTTGCTTTTAGACATAGACTATTATCAATAAAAATTGTGAGATTTTTCTTGCACTCTTGTGTGTGGCTACTCTTGGATTTATTCTTCAACCTTCAAGACTCAACTTAAGGTGGTATGATTAAACTCTTTTGAAATCTTAGATCACTTCTAGGTATTCAAGAAAGGTGATAAGTTTAGGCTTATTGTTGTTCTTGTTATTCTAAAGGGTCGGGTTTCACAATCTATCTCTTATTTTTAATTCTCTACCAAAGGCGATTAGTTCTTTGTTAGCTAATTGTTGTTGTTAGGATTCAACTTCAAGAATAGACTTCTTGAATTCAAGAAACTCTTTCTTGAATTCAATCTATCTTTAATTTTCCGTTATTGTTTTATTTCTTTATTTTCTTTTAGCTTCCGCACGTTTCTTGATTTTCTTTAATAATTCTTGGACCCCTATCGTGTTGTTATCATTAGTAGGGGATTAATAAGTTGATTAAGGTAAGGGGGTGAAATTATGGATAAATCTAAATCCCCCCTAACGTGACAGCCCTCCCTCCCCCCCCCCCCCAATTCTAATTAATGACTCATTAGTCATTAGGATAAGGTGGCAATTAAGAGGGTGATGTGGTTAAGCCACCACATAAAGTGGGGTCCACATCCATTCTAATATAAGAGCTCTCCAATTTAAAAGACACAAAGTAACGTGAGATTTTATAAGCATCTTCAACAATTCATAAAGATAGGAATGGAAACGTTACTGTTTTAGCAAGGAAAGCCATACAAGAGTTTGATCAAATTCACCAAAATCTCCAAGAATCGGATCTTCAACCAAGGAATTAGTATGAAGTTATACTACATAATAACAACGGGATTTGCAATTCTAAGAGAGCATGATACAATCTTTCTCAAGAATATCATACGAATTTTTCCCTACTTCAATCTGCCATCACGTGTTTTTGCACAAGACTTATGTTAAAGGGATTATCAAGAGAATCGACTCAGGTATGTTAAGGCTATCCCTTCTTTCTTTTTGGCATGATCTATACGACACAAACGAAACGAGCAAATGCACAACTTCCATAAATTACTCTATTCGTAGAAATGCTAGAGATATGTATATTCTTGCTTTCCCATAAGTCTTATTATTCTACCATCTGTTCATGGGTCTCAGAAAATACGTAAGTTGATAAAGTCTATTTCATGATATTAATCAGAGGCATAATAGTCTTATGACACTCCGAAAGATTTTATTGACGTACTTATCATGCATTGTATTCATGTACATTGACCCATGACCAGATGGCGTTATATACGCGTATATATGTATATGAGATATGGGAAAAGGTTATGGCATTATATACACACCACCATCTGATCAGCTGATATACGTTGATGATTTGCCCACTATGGCCGAGATGATATGATGGGATGCCCTCAGAGGCTTGATGATGTTAAGAACGCATATACCCATGCATGGTATGATATTTATACACATATGCATGACATTATAATATTAAATGATTCACAGAGCTATTCAGGTATACATGTTGAGTCTTTTACTCCATGTTTCTCTCATGTCTATTGTTTACTGATTTTCATTCCTTACATACTCGGTACATTATTTGTACTGACGTCCCTTTTGCTTGGGGACGCTGCGTTTCATGCCCGCAGGTCTCAATAGACAGGTCGAGAGTCCTCCAAGTAGGCGATCAGCTTAGCGGAAGATGTTGGTGCAATCCATTTGCTCCGGAGTTGCTTGTTTGGTCAGTATAATTTAGATATTTATTGTTTGGTATGGCGGGGCTCTGTCCCGACCTTTATGGCAATTATGTATTTTTAGAGGCTTGTAGACAGATGTCATGTATATGAAAGGTTGTATGGCCTTGTCGGCCTATGTTCAGTGTACGAGTGATCGTTTTGGGTCTTATAGGCCAGTATGTCATATGTATAAGTTTATTCCCTCATGCCTTACTCTGGTTCATTTACCTACGATGGAATGATACGAAAGATACGTTATGTTGGTACTCAGTTGATTAAGGTAATGGGTGCCCATCACGGCCCATCGGTTTGGGTCGTGACAAAAGTGGTATCAGAGCAGTTCTTTCCTAAGGAGTCTACAAGCCATGTCTAGTAGAGTCTTGTTTATGGGTGTGTTGTGCACCACACTTATAAGCAGGAGGTTACATGCATTTAGGATTATTACTATTTCTTCTTACTCTAGATCGTGTGGTAGAGCTCAGTTGTAAGAACTCAATTTCCTAAACTCTACCTTATTCATAATACGATGATGCCTACAACCAAAAAGACGAATGGTAAGAGATATAGCTGTGGAAATGTTAAGTTAGAGGAACTCGAGTTTGCATCATTCCTATGATGGGTAAATATAAGGTCTTCAGCGGATCATGTGTATACTAAGACATGTAAGCTTCTTGATAAGGAGACTTAAGGCAAGAATATCTATCCACCCCTAGGGTGAAAGGCAACGATAGATTCAGAAGATAGATACAAGTTTCAACAAGTAAAAGAAGCAAGGTGAAGAAGGGTACGAGGCACCCAGTTAATGAAGGTTATTAGTATTTACAATTCAACCAGAGAAATATAAGCATTTTGAGTTACCTTTAATAGTAACAGAGGTATGTACAATTGGCCACACCCATCTCATTTATGCCTTATGGGGGCAAACAAAAGTAGTATAAGAGAAGGATGGATATCAGGATTCGGCTGGGGTAAGAGTAACCTAAAAGGGTGAATGGATAGTTTGTGTTAGTTGACATTTTCGAAGGATATAACAAATGTGCTAATAGATCTTCTTGTGATATACCCAGATGGTGCACTCTAAAATAGTACAACTAGATATGAGTACTACAAAGATAGGCGCTGGAAGCCTGGAAGGGATAAATATTATCTTAGTGTGACTCGCGTCCCTAGTAGAGTGAGAACGTTAAGCAACCTGAAGAGCCACTGGATGGAGCAAAGGGGAGCTAAAGGCAAAATAATGTCTTGTTCGAGTTTTCAAAATAAAGTGATAGACATTAATGTTAGCGGGAAATAAGAAGAGAGTTAATGAAGCATTATGAGTAAGATGTGATACATGGATGACAACGGTAGATAAAAAAGATGACAGCATTATAAAGTCTATAGTCAAGTGAAGGAAAAGACGAGAGGTGACAGGCCTTGAGACAGCAAAAGAGTATAGGCCATCCAGTCATATCCTTATTTCGAGAAATAAGTTCGCGACTCTAACGCGATTACCAAAAGGAAAAGTTAGACCCCAGAATAATAGAAATCAGTATGGACTAATGAATAAGATAAACTAAACATGAATTAAGGACTAAGTGATTTGATAATAGTCGGCATCATGAGAATTTCAGAGATTGCATTCCGGCGATAATAGAATAGACGACAGAAGAATACCCTTTAAAGGTCCTTCAGGAAGATGCTTCCCTAAAGCAAGCAATATGAGCAAAGTTAAGCTTAAAGTACTGTATGTGCCCGTTAGACTAAGTGTCACCCTTGCGAGTAAGGAATTTTGTAGGGAATGATCTTATAACAACAGTCTCACAAACAACATTGTATGCACTCCATAAGAAAATGGCACCTACCGTGGCTAATAGCACCTACCAGGAAAAGTAATTGCTTACATTTTAAAAAAGAAGCTGAGAAGGAATGAAAAGAATTATTCGATTAATGACCCAGAGTACGTTATGAACACACTTAAGAGTTCGGATTTTTATACATGCAACATATATGTTGACAATCATACAGACATAGAAGACTCTCATATAAGTTAAAAGAAAAAATTGAGCCCAGGGCATAGACAAAGGATTGAGTTGTTAGAAGATTGTATCATGGATATTCCATAACGCCCATGAAAGGCTAAAGTAATACTCCCTCCGTTCTAATTTATGTGAACATGTTTGACTGGACACGGAGTTTAAGAAAAAAATAAAGACTTTTAGAATTTGTGGTCCTAAACAAGTCAAAAAGGGGCACAGAGTATTTGTGTAGTTATAAAAGCTTCTCATTAAGAGTAGAATTATAAGTTTAAGCTAAATTATTTCCAAATTTAGAAAGGGGTCATTCTTTTTGGAACAGACCAAAAAAGAAATAGGTTCACATAAACTAGAATGGGGGGAGTAACTAAGACCAGGAGCCGTAGATCGGAAGATAGCTTAAGCCTACATAAAGGCTGATCAGAAGGAAGAGGAAACTAAAGAGTTACATCAACCAAGTAAATCAAGAGTTTGATTATTGGACCCAGAAAATTATAAACATCATGATTGAGAACATTGCAGAACCACTCTTAATATCAGAGGTACAAGAGAGATAGTACAATAGCCATATTCTATAATGGCTCTACAGTAAAGCCAGTTAGAAGAGTACCAGCCTTATAAGAAGTCAGTGTGAAGCTTCCACCGGGTTGTGTATGCACCAAAGTTGCAAATGTTATAATAGAGCTTCAAGTTGTGGATGTGAATTATACCTATGTGGAAGGGAGGTCATGAAAGAGATAGAAGATGTGATGCGAGATTTTTAAGGATAAGGTGAACAACGTACAAAATACTCAAATGCAGAAGGTTGTAAATAGTCCATACTTCAGATAGAAGGCTAGAAGCGTAGGGATTCAGTATCCAGGAATAATAGCGGCATCGTCAGTAGCATATCTTCCAGCCTATGGTTTCTAGGTACCGAGAGATCTAGCCAAGAGAATAAAGAAGAGTTAGAGACTGTGATGTCTCGCTTGATGCTCCAGAATACCATAAGGAAATCTATGGCGCAAGAAAGTTGAAGAAAGATTGCGAATAGTATAAATAGATACGTATAGGTCGCAAGCTAAAGTATAAGAAAGCGACAAAGTTTTATAACATGAGTAAGGATGAGAAAGGGCGAGTGAGAAGGTGACGAGAATGGATAAGTCCTTGGGATTAAGCCCATGAAAACAAGAGAGCTAATGGTTTATCTAAGTTATAGAAAGTTCATTATATAGCCTAAATGAACTCAAAGGGATCTAAGACTAATAGAATCTAGAAGAAATGGATTGTTGCCCCAGTAGTGGAATGAGGATGTGATTATGATAGATAAAGGATGAAGTTTGGGCCTTCGATTGAGTGATGATTTGAAGGGATTTCATGAATTGTACAGGATTAAAATACACACATAAGTAGTGAGTCACATTGGGATGCTACAAAGTACGGTTATAGAAGTACAATATCGCCGCTAAGTGGATCAGGAAAATCACTTCGAATATTCCTCGATGCAACGTAAGCCCTAGTGGCAATATTTTACGTAAGAAGTTTCAAGATATCAGTGGTAGATTGTAGATCAACATTGAGGTAAATCAATAATGGATGGATAAAAGTTACAAAGTACGAAATGAGATATGGCAATATTCGTAAGTTCGACAAAGTACCGACCGAAAAACATCAATACACCTATAGATGCCCAGAGGGACATCTTGTCAAGTTCTGTATATGTTCCCAAAGTGAGGCCTAAACATTGGGTAAAAGTTGAAGGTTGCATGGGAGCACATACAAGGAAAAAGAGTTGCATTGGAGCACATACAAGGAAAAAGTCTTACAGGCTGCATGACAGAAGGTAGCAACAGTCTGGGGGCAATTATGCGGTCGACTATGTGACCGCATAACTGTTATGCGGTGCATTATGCGATCGCATAACAGTTATGCGGACCGCATAGTGACCGCATACACAGATAGATTTTTGATCATTTTGGTCTGTAATTATGCGACCGATATGCGGTCCGCATATCCATTATGCGGTCGCATATGCAACCGCAGAACCTGTTCCGGAGCTCCATTTTTGGGTTTTTACAACTCGACCCTACTTCGTTAAATACACGCAAATGGTCATTTCTGAGCAAAACTTCTGATGTTTTAGAGAGAAGGGAGAGTGTTTTAGAGAGAGAGGAAACCCTAGGCTAATTATTCATCAATTCTTGCTTAAATCTTGGAAGATTAACAAGGAAAACCCACAAGTTCTTCATCTAAGAGGTAAGGTTCCATACCCTAGTTTTCAATTTCGAATTTGGGTAGAAGATGGTTGATTAAGAGTATGATTCATGGGTATGAGATTATTATTTATACATGCATGTACCAATAAGAATTGTGGGAAGATTGTTGAGCTGAAATAAGTAAGGATTGGGTTGTGGAGTGAAGGAAATCTTGTAGAAAAACCTTGTGGTTAAATTTGCACACCTAGTGTCTGATAAAATGCTCAAATGAGCTGAGACCATGAATATCTTCCTAATTATGGTTCAATTTTGTTATGTCTCAAAATAGATCGGGATTGCTAAGAATTCTGCATCATTCTAGAGTTAAGGAAGCTCGATTGAGGTATGTTGGCTAAACTTTCTCTCTTGGAATTGAATTCTATAATGTTTCCGTAAGTTTCAAAGTATGGGTTGCGTATTAAAAGGTTATGGCTTTGAGTCGTGTTTCAATGAAAGATAGTATGCCAAATTGTGTGAGAAAATCTCAATATTCTTAAGACTCTTAATTGCTCATATGTGTACCTAATTGTCGTTGTGAATGACTGGGAATAATAATGAGAATTTATACAATGTGAAAGATATTGAGGTGAGTGCAATTGTATTTATGATATTTCTGTTTGCAAATCAAATAAAAAATATTTTTGGGAGCATCATTAGCAAAACCGAGGAAGGGTGGGTTATAAGGCCCACACCTGAAACTACACGTGCCGGTGTAGGGGTGGATTATGATTATTCCCCTTATTTGAGATGAAATTGGAACCTTTGGAAAATTGTGATATTATTCCCCTTAATTGGGATGAAACTAGAACCTCTGTGGATTGGAAAAAGTTAACACGCACGGCATATGTGGGAAGGCGGCCTAGCTGATCGGGTAGAGATTAGATGCCATAGTGCGCATATGGTGGTACTACTCTTGGTAACAACTTTCTTTCCATCACATGTCAAACTACAATGTTCGTGGGGAGATAGCCTAGCTGATCGGGTGTAATCAGACTCCGTGCTAACAAAGACGGTGGTATATCGGTACTAATGATCTCCCAACCAAATTTGTATATGAAGTTTGTATTTTGAAAATTATTATGTTTTAATTGAACATTTTGATATTGTTGATTATGACTTGTTGTTTCTATGTGTTGCCTTTTCTTATGTGGGCATTCTATTGTGAAAGAGGACTTTTAGCTATGCATACTAGTGCTATTCGACAGCACTAACGTCCCTTTTGCCGGGGGCGCTGTATCTTTAATGGATGCAGGTGGTTCAACAGCAGGCGGCATTGATCAGTGATAGCAGTGCACTCTTTTCAGCTGATTTGGTGAGCCCCACTTCATTTCGGGGTCATGTATCTTTTGTTTCTCATGTACTGTATTTTGATGTATAGCCAGGGCCTTGTTGTTGGTATTTCCATATTAATCTTCTATTGTATTTAGAGGCTCCGTAGACAGGTTGTGGGTTGTGGTTGAAGTTGGGAATTGAACTAGAAATGTTGGTATTTGGAAATCATATTTTTCATTAATTCTATAAAATCATAATATTTTGAAAATTATGAATGAAGCTGCTAATGAGAATGAAAATGGAAGTTGTTAATAAAATCTTTTCAGTGAATGATTAATGGAGTACATCTCCTCTTTATTCATAGATGGGTTTGGGTAGAAGGAAATCTAATAGGCTTTCTCGGCCGGGTTCTCTCGGTTGAGCGCTGGTTGCGCTCCCCGGGGTTGGGGCGTGTCAGCTTTGGCCTTTGGGATTCATTCATAGAACAGTTGTCTAGATGGCAAGAGGAGTACTAAAGTATTCGGAAGACATAGGTTATGATAAAGATAAGTGCATCAGTCAACATTTGAGGACGAATGTTCTAAAGGGGGGAATGATGTTACACCCTGCATTTTCGTACGTTAAAGTTTCATCGTAAGTTAATCGACGTAAGTTCGGGAATAAGATTATTTTGAGATTGTAAGCATTATGCTATTTCAAATAAGTGATAAGTAAATTCGTGAAGGTGAGAGGGTAAACAAATAAAAAAAATGAGTTTCGTCGAGGTTTGATAATTTGGGGTAAAATACGGTACAAGCTATAATACCCCGTATTTATGGACTTGTGCCATACAAAGTATCACATGACCATGATAGTAAGGTGTATAAGGTATGCTAAAAATAAGTAATATTTTAAGTAATTTGAGATTATTCTTAATTATGTGGGTAATTGATTTATTGTTGGATTAGTGGGAAATTTCCAAGTTAATTAGGAAATTGGTAATTTATTTAAGACATTTTGGATTGTCTTTTGGATAAAGTCTTGAAACCAACGTGGCAGCCAATAAAAAGCCCCAAAGAATGACTCTTCAATTAGGTGCTATGTGCCATATTTAAGAGAATTGGTGGCACACAAACCTCAAAGTAAGGGATTATTATACATAAGTTAAGAGAAAAAATTCATAAGCTTGCTAAAGCTCACGGGTGAAGCTCAAAATTTCAAGAATCTCTTTTTTCACTATAAGACTTCTAATTCACAAAGGAACGTGAATTAGAATTAAGCAAAGTAACGGATTTTGGGCAAAAATTTCATATGGATTTTTCCCCTACTTCGATCCACTGTTACGTGTTGTCGCAATCAACGTGTGTTAGAGGAATTGTCAAGAGAATCGACTCAAGTATATTAAGGCTATCCCTTCTTTCTTTTTGGCATGATCTATACGACACAAACAAAACGAGCAAATGCACAACTTCCATAAATGACTCTATACATAGAAGTATTAGAGATGCCTATGTTCTTGAATTGCCATATGTCTTATTATTCTATCGTTTGTTCATGGGTATCAGAAAATACGTAAGTTGATAAAGTTTGTTTCATGATATTAATCAGAGGTATAATGGTCTTATGACACTTCGAAAGATTTTATTGACATACTTCTCATGCATTGCATTCATTTACATTGACTTATGACCAGATGGTGTTATATACGCGTATATATGTATATTATATGTATATGGGATATGGAAAAAGATTACGGCGTTATATACGTACCACCACCTGATCAGCTGGTATACGTTGATGATTTGCCCACAGTGGCCGAGATGATATGATTGGATGCCCTCAGAGGCTTGATCATGATATGAACACATATACCTATGCATGGTATGACATTTATACGCATATTCATGGCATTGTAAATATAAATGATTCACAGAGCTATTCAGATATACATGTTGAGTCTTTTACTCCATGTTTCTCTCATGTCTATTGTTTACTAATTTTCATTCCTTACATACTCGGTACATTATTTGTACCGACGTCTCTTTTGCCTGGGGACGCTGCGTTTCATGCCCGCAACTCCCGTTAGACAGGATGAGAGTCCTCCATGTAGGCGATCAGCTCAGCAGAAGGTATTGGTGCGCTCCATTTGCTCCGGAGTTGCTATTTAATCGGTATGACTAGAACATGTGTTGATTGGTATAGCGGGGCTCTGTCCCAACCTTTATGACAAATATGTACTCTTAGAGGCTTGTAGACAGATGTCATGTATATGAAAAATTGTATGGCCTTGTCGGCCTATGTTCAGTATACGAGTGATCATTTTGGTCTTATAGGCCAGTATGTCATATGTATAAGTTTATTCCCATATGCTTTACTCCGGTTCATTTACCTATGGTGGAATGATATGAAAGATACGTTATGTTGGTACTCGGTTGAGTAAGGTACCGGGTGCCCGTTGCAGCCCATCGGTTTGGGTCGTGACAGTATATAACGCCATAACCTTTTCCCATATCCCATATACATATCATATACACGTATATAACGCCATCTGGTCATGGGTCAATGTTCATGGATAAATGCATGAAATGCATAAGAAATACGTTAATAAGATTTCTCGGAATGTCATAAAAATTAGTAGGCTTTTCGGATAAACTTTATCCAATACGTATTTTTTTCTGAGACCCATGAACAGAAGCTATAATAATAATTCACATGGGGAATCAAGAATATAGACACCCCTAGTACTTCTATGAATGGAGTCATTATGAAAATTGTGTGTTTACTCATTTCGTTTGTATCGTATGCATCATGCCAAAAGAAAGAAGGGATAGCCTTAACATACCTGGACCGATTCTCTTGACAATTCCTCTAACACACGTCTTTTGCGACGAAACACGTAATGGCGGATCGAAATAGGGAAAAATCCGTATGATATCCTTGAGAAAGATTGTACCGTGCTCTCTTAGAATTGCATCTCGACCAATCCAGATTCGCGCTTCTTTTTCCTTTCCGTGTTTGTACACTCAACATAGTGTACTTTTAGAGATACTATTCATATAGAAACTTATTTTCTCACTAAAAAGATGAACAAAGGAATGACTTTTAGGCAAAGTATAAAATAGTCTTTGTATGGAACGTTTGAAGCAACTACGTTGCCATTGCCAATCAATATCTTTGCTGAAGCTTTCTCTCTTAAATTAGTAGATGTGAGCAATTCATTTGGTGAATTAGAGAGGTTGTTTTTTTAACCTTTAGGTGTGGGCCCCACTATGATGACTAATCCTTGCCTAAAGTCCCCTAATTAGGCCACCTTACCACAATAACTTAGGAGTCATTAGTTTGGGGTGATCCGCTGCCATGTCTTCATAAATCACACGTGGATGTTGTCCACCCTAACAATTATCCAAATAATGATCCACAAAATTCAATTTATAAGTTAATCTTCCACTTAAAAATCTATAATTACCCAATTATTCATATAATTAAGAATTATCTCAAATTACTTAAAATACTACTCACTTTTAACATACCTTATACACCTCACTATCATGGTCATGTGGTATCTTGTGTGGCACAATTCTATAAATACAGGGTATTATAGCTCGGACCATATTTTATCTCAAAATGACAAACTTCGACGAAACTCATTTTCTTCAATTCGCTTACCCTCTCACCTTCACGAATTTACTTATCACTTATTTGAAATAGCGTAATACTTAGAATCCCAAAATAATCTCATTCTCGAATTTACGTCGATTAACTTACGACGAAACTTCAATGTACGAAAACGCGGGATGTAGCATCTCATTTCCGAGCTTTCATCAATTTACTTATGGCATACTTTCACGTACGAAAACATGGGGTGTAACATTAACCCACAGGTCTCAGGATCGAAACCTGGCTCTGATACCACTTTTGTCACGACCCAAACCGATGGACCGCGATGGTCACTCGGTGTCTTACTCAACCGAGTACCAATGTTACATATTCTTTTTATCGTACTACCATTGGCAAATGGTCCAAACGGGCCGTCATGGGCTAACCATAATAAACATAAGGGAATACTCAATATAAGACGACCCAATCTGATATAAAAGCTTGTACATGTGACATACGGGCCTATAAGGCCAAAGTGATCGCTCGTACACTGAACAAAGGCCGATAAGGCCATACAATCTTTCATATACATGACATCTATCTACAAGCCTCTAAGAGTACATAAATATCATAAAGGTCGGGACAGAGCCCCGCCATACCAATCAACACATGTCCTAATCATACTGACCAAATAGCAACTCTGGAGCAAATGGAGCGCACCAATACCTTCCGCTAAGCTGGTAGTATACTTGGAGGACTCTCATCCTGTCTAACGGGACCTGCGGGCATAAAACGCAGCATCTCCAGGCAAAAGGGACATCAGTAAAAATAATGTGTCGAGTATGTAAGGAATGAAAATCAGTAAATAATAGACATGAGAGAAACATAGAGTAAAAGACTCAACATGTATGTATGAATAGCTCTGTGAATCATTTAATATTATAATGTCACGCATATGCATATAAATGTCATACCATGCATAGGTATAGGTGTTCATAACATCATCAAGCCTCTGAGGGCATCCCATCATATCATCTCGGCTACTGTGGGTAAATCATCAACGTATACCAGCTGATCAGGTAGTGGTGCGTATATAACGCCATAACCTTTTTTCATATTCCATATATATATATAATATACACGTATATAACGCCATCTGGTCATGGGTATATGTACATGAATAAATGCATGAAATGCATAAGAAATACGTTAATAAGATTTTTCGGAATGTTATAAAAATCAATAGGCTTTTCGGATAAACATTATCCAATACATATTTTTTCCGAGACCCATGAACAAAAGTTATAATAATAATTCACATGGGCAATCAAGAATATAGACACCCCTAGTACTTCTATGAATGGAGTCATTTATGAAAATTGTGCGTTTACTCGTTTTATTTGTATCGTATGGATCATACCAAAAGAAAGAAGGGATAGCCTTAACATACCTGGACCGATTCTCTTGACAATTCCTCTAACACACGTCTTTTGCGATGAAACACGTAACAGCGGATCGTAATAGGGAAAAATTCGTATGATATCCTTGAGAAAGATTGTACCGTGCTCTCTTAGAATTGTATCTCGACCAATCCACATTCGCGCTTCTTTTTCCTTTCCGTGTTTGTACACTCAACATATAGTACTTTTAAAGATACTATTCATATAGAAGCTTATTTTCTCACTAAAAAGATGAACAAAGGAATGACTTTTAGGCAAAGTATTAAATAGTCTTTGTATGGAACGTTTGAAGCAACTACGTTGCCATTGCCAATCAATATCTTTGCTGAAGCTTTCTCTCTTAAATTAGTAGAGGTGAGCAATTCATTTGTTGAATTAGAGAGGTTGTTTCTTCAACCTTTAGGTGTGGGCCCCACTAGGATGACTAATCCTTGCCTAAAGTCCCCTAATTAGGCCACCTTACCACAATAACTTAGGAGTCATTAGTTTGGGGTGATCTGCTGCCATGTCTTCATAAATCACACGTGGATGTTGTCCCCCCTAACAATTATCCGAATAATGATCCACAAAATTCAATTTACAAGTTAATCTTCCACTTAAAAATTAATAATTACCCAATTATTTACATAATTAAGAATTATCTTAAATTACTTAAAATACTACTCACTTTTAACATACCTTATACACCTCACTATTATGGTCATGTGATACCTTGTGTGGCACAAATCTATAAATACCGGGTATTGTAGCTCGGACCGTATTTTATCTCAAAACGATAAACTTCAACGAAACTCATTTTCTTCGATTCACTTACCCTCTCACCTTCACGAATTCACTTATTACTTATTTGAAATAGCGTAATACTTATAATCCCAAAATAATCTCATTCTCGAACTTACGTCCATTAACTTACGACGAAATTTTAACGTACGAAAACGCGGGATGTACCATCTCATTTCCGAGCTTTCATAATTTTACTTATGGCGTACTTTCACGTACGAAAATATGGGGTGAAGGCTTTGATTGAGGGTATTTCCCCATATGCTATGATGTTTGTTATATGTTGGGGCCGACGCATATGCGAAGTGACGAGCGCATATGCGTGCATCATGGTTTTTCATGATCCGGGTAGACATTAGGCTATTATATGTCTTATTTTGCTATCATGCCTCCTTGAAACCATGTTTCCTCCACATGTATTACTACGTGAGCTATTATTTATGCTAGAAATCATGTTTAAGTTATATTCTTTTCTGTTTGAAATATGATAGGGATATTTTTGCTATGTTGAGCTATTTGCTTTAGCCGTAGTCATATTTCTCAGTCATGATATTATATCCACGTATTATATCTCTGTCTATGTTCACTCTTTATACGTTATCTCACATGATGTTAGTGTCCTTGTGTCTAACACGGGTTTTAGTTAATTTGTGGCACATTGATATATTCCGTGCGGTTTTGATTATGTTACTGTGAGATGTTAGCATATTGAGACCTGAGGAGATTGATGGATTATTTTGGGCCATAGAGCCATATTGAGCGGATTGATGACTGATGTTGGGCCATAAATCCATGTTGATATTGATAGTTAGGTGACGCTTGCGTCAAGGGCCCGTGTTGGGCTGAGGGATATTGATAATTGAATTTGATTCGATCAGCGCTTGGGCTAGGATCTGCCCCTCTGAAGTCAAGTGATAACCCGTATTACTTTGGGCCTTTTGAGTGCAAGCACACAAGATGTGCTTAGCGAGGAACTTATGTCAGGCACCCATACAGTGTTGAATGTGTATTTGTGATGATTCTTGGGTATTTATTAGGCACCACGAGAGTGCTGAGAGCATGATTGGGGGAGGGGGGGGGGGGTACGTTTACCAAACACTATGAACATGCTGAGATTGTATATACTTGATGATTAAACTTTGAAGCTGTTGATTTTGGCATGTATATTTGGCATGCATACATAGAGTTGTATTTTCTCATTCTAATTGGTGTTTGATGTCTCTGCTTGATGCTTAGAGCTTGAAATTCATAGGTTACCTTGATAAATCCCTGTCTACGTGATTTTTGTGGAAAAGTTGACGTCTTGACTGATATACCAAAAAAGCATGCCTATTTCTTCTCTTATTGTGTTAGACTTGAGTCTGTTATTATTTGAGTTGCTCTTCTCTTATATGCCATTATTCTACAACTATTGTTGTTGTTGGTTGTTGAAAGTGAGCATCAGACATTATCAACCTCGCCACTGCTTTCTCTGTGGTTAGGCTTCCTACTTACTGAGTACATAGTTTTGATTGTACTTGTTACATCCCGTACTCTTGAACGTTGGATTTGTCATAAGATAATTAACATAAGTTCAATGACAAGATAATTTTTGGGGTTATAAGTATTTGTGCTATTTATAACAAGTAATACGTAAAGTCGTGAAGGTCAGAGAGTAAATGAATCGAATAAAATGAGTTTCGTCGAAGTTTGTCATTTTGGGATAAATAAACGGTCCAAGCTATAATAACCCCGTATTTATGGACTAGTACAATACAATATACCATGTGACCATGATAGTAAGGTATATAAAGTATGTTAAAAGTGATTAGTATTTAAGTGAAATGAGATTTAGAAATTAATTATGTGTGTAATTAGTTAAGTGGGAAATTATAGTGGAAGACTATTTTAATTGAATTATTGAATAATTGGTGTAGTGGATAACATTCCACATGTCACATGGTGGCAGCAACATTAGTTACTAATCTACACCCATAAGTGGTGGTGGCACTATTAAACTCAATGTCTCAAGAGAGAAGCTGAGGACATGTGTAAATGGAAAAATATTACAATTACTTGTTTCACTTGATTTGAGAATGAAATTGAAGAATAGATAGGTTCAACATAGTGTAGCAGCAAAGAACGTTAATTTGAATGATTTTCAGCAACATGAGCTCAAAATTTCATGAAAGCAAAGGGTAATCTTTCTCAAAGACAATATACGAGTTTTGTGCACTGGTTATGATTTTGGTGCGTTGGTTAATCCGGGCTTTCTTTGATATGAAGTAAGGTGGAATAAGAGTATTTCTTAGCAAATAAGGTAAGAATTGACTCTTTGGTATATTTAAATTTGTCTAGGTCATGGCTAAATTGTGGAATGAAAGTTATGAAATTTGTTACATCCCATATTTTCTTACATGAAAGTACGCCATAAGTAAATTGATGAAAGCTCGAAAATGAGATGTTACATCTCGCATTTTCGTACGTCAAAATTTCATCGTAAGTTAATCGATGTAAGCTCGGGAATGAGATTATTTGGAGGTTATAAGTATAATGCTATTTCAAACAAGTGATAAGTAAATTCGTGAAGGTGAGAGAGTAAGAAAATCGAAGAAAATGAGTTTCGTCGAAGTTTGATATTTTGAGGTAAAATACGGTCCAAGCTATAATACCCCGTATTTATGGACTAGTGCCATACAAGGTATCACATGACCATGATAGTAAGATGTATAAAGTGTGCTAAAAGTAAGTAGTATTTTAAGTAATTTGAGATAATTCTTAATTATGTGGGTAATTGATTAATTATTAGGTAATGGGAGATTACCTAATTAATTAAGGAAATAATGGATAAGCTTAATTAAGCCCAACGTGGCAGCAAGTGGAACAAGGATCAAAGACCTAAATTGTGACTCTTTTACTAAGTGGATAGGTGGCACATGTTGAGGATTCTTGTGGCTAAGTGTTACACCCCATGTTTTCGTACGTGAAAGTACGCCATAAGTAAATTGATGAAAGCTCGGAAATGAGATGTTACATCCCGCATTTTCGTACGTTAAAGTTTCGTCGCAAGTTAATCGACGTAAGCTCGGGAATGAGATTATATTGAGGTTATAAGTATTATGCTATTTCAAACAAGTCATACGTAAATTCGTGAAAGTAAGAGGGTAAGCAAATAAAAAAATGAGTTTCGTCGAAGTTTGATATTTTGAGATAAAATACGGTCCAAGCTATAATACACCGTATTTTTGGACTAGTGTCATACAAGGTACCACGTGACCATGATAGTGAGATGTATAAAGTATGTTAAAAGTTAATAGTATTTTAAGTAGTTTGAGATAATTTTTAATTATGTGAATAATTACGTTACTTAATGATTTTGGTGGTAAGATTAACTTAGAGTCTTTGGATAAAGATTAAGGCATTAACGTGGAAGCCTTACCTTATGGGAATGGTGACTCATAAAGTTCATAAATAGGTGGCAAAGTTAGATGAATATTGTTGTTTAAGTCACCCCAAAAGTAGGGTCCCACAAATCTAAAAAAATGAGAGATTGTTACATATCTTTAAAGAGGAAAATCATGGGCTGCAACTAACGCACATCATTTTCAAAAGAATTCTTATGAACTCTTATAAGAGAGCTAAGGCTTTCTTATCTCCTTAAGATTAGAAGATGCAAGATTCACGTTTCAGAAAGATTGCCTACGTGATTTGCTACAATCAAATCCCATACAAGACTATTTAATACTTAGCAACGTGAGATTTTGTAATTTTAAGGGAGTACGGTGCAATCTTTCTCAAGAATATCATATAAATTTTTTCCTACTCTAGGTATGTTAAGGCTATCTCTTTTTTCTTTTTGGCATGATCAATACGATACAAACGAAATGAGCAAATGCACAATTTCTATAAATGACTCTATTCATGGAAGTACTAGGGGTGTCTATATTCTTGATTTCCCATGTGAATTATTATTATATCTTCTGTTCATGGGTCTCACAAAAATATGTCTTTGATAAAGTTTATCTGAAAGGCATACTGATTTTTATGACATTCCGAGAAATCTTATTAATGTATTTCTTATGCATTTCGTGCATTTATACATGTATATACCCATGACCAGATGGCGTTATATACGCGTATATTATATGTATATGGGTTATGGGATATGGAAAAAGGTTATGACGTTATATACGCACCACCACCTGATCAGCTGGTATACGTTGATGATAATGAGGTGAATCACCAGTTTGGATCGAAGAATAGGCACCCACGAATTAGCAGCATATTTGCGGGATCTATCGAGTGGAAAACTGGGATGTCGATACACCGAAGAGATACCAAACACGATCACCAGCCCACAGTGGCCGAGATGATATGATGGGATACCCTCAGAGGTTTGATGATGTTATGAACGCATATATCTAAGCATGGTATGATATTTATACGCATATGCATGACATTGTAAATATTAATGATTCACAGAGTTATTCAGACATACATGTCGAGTCTTTTGCTCCATGTTTTCTCATGCCTATTGTTTACTGATTTTCATTCCTTGCATACTCGGTATATTATTTGTACTGACGTCCCTTTTACCTGGGGACGCTGCGTTTCATTCCTACAGGTCCCGATAGACAGGTCGAGAGTCCTCCAAGTAGGCTATCTGCACAGCGAAAGATGTTGGTGCGCTCCATTTGCTTCGGAGTTGCTATTGGTCAGTATGATTAGGACATGTGTTGATTGGTATGGTGGGGCTCTGTCCCGACCTTTATGACATTTATGTATCCTTAGAGGCTTGTAGACATATATTGTGTACGTGAAAGATTGTACGGCCTTATCGGCCTATGTTCAGTGTAATTTTGGTCTTATAGGCCCTATGTCACATGTATAAATTTTTATGTCAGATTGGGTCGTCTTATATTGAGTATTCCCTTATGTTTATTCTAGTTAGCCCATGACGGCCCGTTTGGCCCATTTGCCAATGACAGTACGATAAGAATAATATGTAACGTTGATACTCGGTTGAGTAAGGCACCGGATACCCGTCACGACCCATCGGTTTGGGTCGTGACACTAAGTCATACCTAAGTGGGGCCCACACCCAAAAGATTAAAGAGAGCTTCAGCAAAGATAATGTTGCAATAGTAACGTGAGTTACTTCAATAATTCATACGAAGATGTTATTATGTAATGGCAGCGTGAATTTGCAAATTCCAAGGGAGCACGGTACAATCTTTGTCAAAAATATCATAAGAATTTTTCCCTATTTCGATCCGCCATTACGTGATTTTTCGCAATTGACGTATGTTAGAGGGATTGTCAAGAGAATCGGCTCAGGTATGTTAAGGCTATTCCTTCTTTCCTTTTGGCATGATCCAAATGATACAAATGAAACAAGCAAAATACGCAACTTTCATAAATGACTCTATTCATAAAAATACTAGGGGTGTCTATATTCTTGATTCCCCATGTATCTTATTATTCTATCATCTGTTCATGGGTCTCAAAAATACGTAAGTTGATAAAGTTTATTTAATGACATGAATCAGAGGCATAATGGTCTTATGACGTTCCGAAAGATTTTATTGACGTACTTCTCATGCATTGCATTCATTTATACATGTACATTGACCCATGACCAGATGGCGTTATATACGCGTATATATGTATATATATATATATGGGATATGGGAAAAGGTTACGGCATTATATACTGTCACGACCCCAAATCGATGGGCCGCGATGGGTGCCCGAGTCCTACCTGTCGAACACTCTTAAACATGCGTCTAAGATATAAACATGTATAACATATGCGAGGGAAACCTGTTCGAAAGACATATTTACATATACATACGGAATACAGTGGGCGAGCCGGCAAGGCTCCTATAGACAGCTATATACCCAAAACTGAAAACCGACAAGGCCACATACTACCCCAACTATACATAACTGTCTACAGACCTCTAATAGAAATACAACTGTACAAAGATGGGACTGAGCCACGTCATACCCATATATGTATACAAGCATATCGTACCAAAATCAAAAGCAGCTCCAAATCAAGTAGAGCACGCCAACTCTCGCTGATCAAGGATCCTAAGAAGGGGGACCGTCAGCTTGCCTACCTGCACATGGAGTAGGAAAAAATCCATATGATATTCTTGGAAAAGGTTGCACCGTACTCCCTTAGAATCACAAAATCTCACGTTGCTACTGTGCTAAGAAATCTCGTTGGTTGAAGAAATCACGTTGTAGTGTTAGAAATGAATCATGTGAAATCACGTTGTAGTGTTAGAAATGAAGAAATCACGCCTGATTGTTAGAAGTGAAAAGGTCAGAAATGAAATGTCTTGTATTCTTAACTATGAAAAGAGTTAGGAAACTCTTGGTGAAGTTTGAAGAGATTATGGCTATGCTTAACAGAAACGTTAAGAGAAGTGAGTTACTAAAGTTATGGAAAGTTTTTGTTAAAAGTCTTATTAAAGTGTTGTTAGAAAATGAAAACATTAGGCATGAGATGTCTTATAACTAACATACTAGCTTGCCACATAATCCAAAGTGACTATGAGTCATTATTTGGAAAGTGGGTTGCTGCCACGTTTTGGGGGGGGGGGGGTAATCTTATCTTATAATTTATTAACTAATTGGGTAATATTCCGTTACCCGGTAATTAACCAATTACCCGCATAATTAAGAATTATCTCGAATTACTTAAAATTCTACACATTTTTAATACACCTTATACATCATACTATCATGGTCATATGGTACCTTGTATGGTACTAGTCCATAAATATCGGGTATTATAGCTCGGACCGTATTTTATCCCAAATCGACAACCTTCAACGAAACTCATTTTCTTTAATTCGTGTACCCTTTATCCTTCATGGCACTTACTTATTGTTTGTTATAAATAGCATAAATACGTTAACCTCAAAATAATCTCATCCCCACATCTACGTCGATTAACCGAAGACGAAACTTTAACGTATGAAAATACGAGATGAAACATTCTTCCCCCCTTAGAAACATTCGTCCTCAAATGTTTAACTCCCTGGGATCTATATAACTTTGGTAGAGTCGCCTTTATAACAATACTACTACCAACTCTTCCTGTAGAAACTCAATAATTCAATGCCATATAGGACCACAACAATCAATAACGACAATGGCCTCACACGACCAATGACAATAACTAACACAGGATTCCATACACGTACCTTAAGGTTGTGATGTCTCAGTCGGACCCTTCTCTAGCGTAGGAAATAAGTGAGGATATTTAGACTTCATGTCTTCCTCGGCCTCCCAAGTTATTTCTTCCACATTGTTATTTCTCCAAAGTACTTTCACCGAAGTTTTGTCTTTAGTTCTCAATCTCCGAACCTGTCTGTCTAGTATAGAAATGGGGGCTTCTTCAGTTGATAGCTTCTCTGTGACCTGAACGTCGTCAACTGACACGATTCTAGAAGGATCTCTGATACATTTACGGAGCATAGACACATGAAAGACTGGATGTACGGATTCCAAGTCCGAAGGCAAGTCCAACTCATATGCTACCTGGCCTACCTTGCGTATGACCCTATATGGTCCAATGTACCAAGGGCTAAGTTTTCCCTTCCTGTCGAACCTCATGACACCTTTCATCGGTGATACCTTTAGGAATACCCAGTGGTTAACCTAAAACTCCAAGTCTCGCCGTCGATTATCCGCATAAGACTTCTGACGGCTTTGAGCTGCTAATAGCCTTTCCTGTATAATCTTAATTTTCTCGATTGCCTGTTGTACCAATTCTGGTCCTACTAACGTAGTTTCCCCAACATCGAACTACCCTATAGGCGACCTACACTTTGGTCCGTAAAGAGCTTCGTATGGAGCCATCTGAATACTGGAATGGTAGCTATTATTATATGCGAACTCAATAAGCGGCAGATGATCATCCCAGCTACCTTTGAAGTCTATCACACAAGCTCGTAACATACCTCAAGTGTCTAAATAGTACGCTCAGCCTGTCCGTCTGTCTGGGGATGAAATGTTGTACTACGATTTACTTGAGTCCCTAATCCTTTTTGGAAGGACCTCCAGAAGTTGGCTATAAATTGAGCTCCTCTATCCGAGATAATAGATACAGGGACACCATGCAGTCGTACTATCTCCTTAATATAAAGCCTTGCATAATCCTCTGCGGAATATGTAGTCCTAATGGGCAGAAAATGGGCTGACTTTGTAAGCCTATCAACAATCACCCATATCGAATCGAACTTATGCTGGATACGAGGGAAGCCTACGATGAAATCTATATTGATTACTTCCCACTTCCAAGTCGGGATCTCTATAGCCTGCAATATTCCATCGGGTTTTTGATGCTCAATCTTGACCTGCTGACAGTTAGGGCACTGAGCAACAAACTCCGCTATATCCTTTTTCATTCCGTCCCACCAATATACTTCCCTGATATCGTGATACATCTTTGTTTCTCCTAGATGGATAGAATAACGAGAATAGTGAGTTTCTCCTATAACCTGCTGACGCAGCCCTACGACATTAGGGACACATAATCGTGTATCTGAGGACCCCATCTTTTGTAATTTCAAACGGTGTCTTCTCCTTCTGAGGGGTGGTATCCCTACAATAAACTAACACAGGATCCTCGTACTGGTGTTCCTTTACTTCAGTTACTAAAGAGGATGTTGCCGTATCCTCAATAGTACTTCCAATATCACCTGAGTCCAGTAACCGAACTCCAAGACTAGCTAGCTGATGAATCTCATGGGCTATTCCCCTATTTTTTGGCTGTAAATATGACAGGCTACCAATAGATCTATGGCTGAGGGCATCGGCTACTACGTTCGCCTTCCCCGGATGGTATAAAATATCAATGTGATAGTCTTTAAGTAGCTCCAACCAGCCTTTGACGTAAATTCAATTCCTTTTGCTTGAAGATATACTGGAGGCTCTTATGATCCGTATAGATATCAACGTGAATGCCATACAAGTAGTGCCTCCACATCTTTAGTGCATGAATTACTGCGGCTAACTCTAAATCGTGGGTCGGGTAATTCTTCTCGTGCTTTCTTAGTTGTCTAGAAGCATAAGCTACAACCTTACCATGTTGCATTAGCACACAACCCAATCTAATGCCTAAAGTATCACAATAGATAACATAACCATCAGTCCCTTCTGGGAGCGTTAGAACCGGTGCAGAAGTCAATCTGTCCCTCATTGCCTGGAAACTCTGTTCGCAAGCATCGGTCCATTGAAACTTTGCTCCCTTCTGAGTCAACTTTGTCAAAGGTGCTGAAAGGGAAGAAAATCCCTCTACAAATCTCCTGTAATAACCTGCCAAACCGAGAAAGCTACGAACCTCCGTCTGTGTCGTGGGTCTAGGCCAAGTCTTTACTGCATGTATCAACCCGGATACCTTCACTCGAAATGATATGCCCAAGGAAAGCTACAAAGTTCAACCAAAATTCACATTTAGAGAATTTTGCATACAACTTCCCTTTTTGTAGAACTCTGAGCACATTACGCAAATGATCTGCATGCTCAGCCTCTGAACGAAAATACACCAATATATCATCTATAAATACAATTATGAACAGATCTAAGAAGGGCATGAACACACGGTTCATCAAATACATGAATACTGCTGGGGCATTGGTCAAATCGAATGACATAACACAAAACTCAAAGTGCCTGTATCTGGTCCTGAATGTTGTCTTCGGAATATCTTCCTCCTTAACCCTTACTTGATGGTACCCGGACCTCAAGCCTATCTTTGAAAAACAATTGGCACCTTGCAACTGATCAAATAAATCATCAATCCTCGGGAGCGGGCACTTATTCTTGATTGTCACCTTATTCAACTATCTATAATCAATACACATCCGTAAGGAACCATCTTTCTTCCTCACAAATAACATAGGTGCTCCCCACGGTGATGTACTAGGTCTGATAAATCCTTTTTCAAGCAAGTCCTTTAGTTTTTCCTTTAACTCTTTCAGCTCTGCGGGGTCCATTCTATAGGGAGGAATAAATATTGGATGAGTATCTGGTAGTAGGTCAATAGCAAACTCAATTTCTCGCTCTAGCGGAAGACCCGGAAGCTCATCAGGAAAAATATCGGGAAACTCATTAACCACAGGGATGGACTGAATGGTTGGTGACTCTACTTCCACATCCTGAACCCGTACTAAGTAATAAATACAGCCCTTTCTGATCATCTTCCTTGCCTTGCGATAGGAAATAAATCTACCTCTCGGCGACGCCGTATTACCTTTCCACTCCAAAACAGGCTCCCCTGGAAATTGAAATCGGACTATCTTTGATCTACAATCAACGTTGGCATGACAAGAAGCCAACAAATCCATACCCATTATAACATCAAATTATACCATATCTAACTCAATTAGATCCGCTACGGTAGATTGACTATGAACCACTATTATACAACCCCTATATACTCGTTTAGCTACTACTTAGTCCCCAACAGGTGTAGACACCTCAAAAGGTTTAACCAATTCAAGTTTTATTCCAAACTTACTAGCAACTAACGGAGTAACATATGATAAGGTGGAACATGGGTCAATCAATGCATATACATCATATGAGAAGACTGACAATATACCTATAACAACATCAAGTGATGACTCCTGATCCTGTCATCCTGCCAACGCATAAATGCGGTTCTGAGGATCGCTCGAGCTAGATGCTCCGCCTCTGCCTCTACCACGACTCATTGGTGCTTATGAACCTTGCCTAGGGGGCGTACTCATGATGACGAACCAGCTACAGATCCCGCTGGCTGAGCTATGCTTGCATCACCTCTCGATGGACAATCTCTCATAATGTGGCCCGGATAACCACAAGTATAACAAATACCCAACCCCATAGAGCACTGCCCGATATGCTTCTTACCACATTGAGCACATCGTGGCAAGGGCGGCCTCATCTGACTTGACTCACCCCTATACTGAGAACCTGAGGCCCTGAAATTCTGACCAGGCCCTGAATATGTGAAACGATCAAATCTCTTACCGCCAAACTGAGGGGGCGCACTAGCCGATGGCTAGGCTAGATACCTCGGGTATTATGGTCGTTGACCACCTCAAAACTCACCAGAAGGACCCGAAGACCTTGCTCTCTTATTTTGGGCCCTATCATACTCACGTTCGGCCTTCTGTTTCTACTTACACTCCTCTACACCCTGAGCGTATGCCTGAATACGAGAAATATCCATGTCTGGCTGAAGTGAGACCGACATACAATTGTTAAGCAAGTGTGGCTCTAACCCCGTCACGAACCGGTGAACCCGATCCTCCATCTTAGATACAATAGTGGGAGCATAACTAGCCAATGAATCAAACTGAAGACTGTATTCTCGAACACTCATGTTACCCTGCCGAAGGGTCAAGAACCTATCAACTCTGGCCCGTCTAAGCTCTGGTGGCAGATAATGACGAAGAAAAGCTTCTGTAAACTCCTGCCATACTGCTGGAGGGGCATCCTCACCTCTGGACTATTCCCAAGACTCGTACCAATTAACTGCAACATCTTAGAGTCTATAGGAAGCTAGCTCTACTGACTCAGTCGCAGTGGCCTTCATTACCCTCAACGTCCTCTGCATTCTATCAATAAATACTTGAGGGTCCTCGTTTGGATCTGCCCCCGTGAATACCAGAGGGTCTAAATTAATGAAATCATGAACCCTCGCACTGACGGACCTATCTGCATGACCAATACCTACTTCCTGATGCCGAGCCTGTACGGCTACTAATCGAGTTAATAGCTGAATAACATCTCTCATCTCCTGACCCGGTACATCCGGCTGAGGGGCTGAACGTACACAGGCGGACGCTGGGGCTGTTTCCCCTCGGAGCTCTCCTGGAGAGGGCGGGGTATGTGAAGTAGGAGATAGAATCTCCCTATGAGACTCTCCCCGAGCCCTGGTCACTCGTGGCGCTCGACTAGTAAACTCACCAGCCACAGACATCCCCTTCTGGGCATCTGTAGTCTTTGGAGGCATCGCCATATATAACATATCGTTAGGAACATGAATTCTTATATCGCACGATCTAAGATAAAAAGAGAGGATAACATCCTATATGTCTTGTAGCTTCCTGTCTATAAGTGTGGTGCACAACACACCCATAAATAAGACTCTACTAGACACGGTCTGTAGACAACCCTAGGACAGAACCTGGCTCTGATACCACTTTTGTCACGACCCCAAACCGATGGGCCGCGACGGGTGCCCGAGTCCTACCTGTCAAAAACCCTTAAACATGCGTCTAAGATATAAACATGTATAACATATGCGAGGGAAACCTGTCCGAAAGATATATGTACATATACATGCGGAATACAGTGGGCGAGCCAGCAAGTCCTGCTATAGACAGCTATATAGCCAAAACTGGAAGCCGACAAGGCCACATACTACCCCAACTATACGTAACTGACTACAGACCTCTAATAGAAATACAGATGTACAAAGACGGGACTGAGCCACGTCATACCCATATATGTATACAAGCATATTGTACCAAAATCAAAAGCAGCTCCGGAGTAGAGCACGCCAACTCTCGCTGATCAAGGATCCTAAGAAGGGGGCCGTCAGCTTGCCTTCCTGCACCTGGAGTAGGGAAAATCCGTATGATATTCTTGAAAAAGGTTTGACTGTACTCCCTTAGAATCACAAAATCTCACGTTGCTACTGTGCTAAGAAATCTCGTTGGTTGAAGAAATCACGTTGTAGTGTTAGAAATGAATCATGTGAAATCATGTTGTAGTGTTAGAAATGAAGAAATCACGTCTGATTGTTAGAAATGAAAATGTTAGAAATGAAATGTCTTGTATTCTTAACTATGAAAAGAGTTAGGAAAGTCTTGGTGAAGTTTGAGGAGATTATGACTATGCTTAACAGAAACGTTAAGAGAAGTGAGTTACTGAAGTTATGGAAAGTTTTTGTTAAAAGTCTTAGAATTAAAGTGTTGTTAGAAAATGAAAACATTAGGCATGAGATGTCTTGTAACTAACATACTAGGTTGCCACATAATCCAAAGTGACTATGAGTCATTTATTTGGAAAGTGGCTTGCTTCCACCTTTTTTTTTGGGGGGGGGGGGGGGGGTTAATCTTATCTTATAATTTATTAACTAATTGGGTAATATTCCGTTACCGGGTAATTAACCAATTACCCACATTAAATTTCTACTCATTTTTAATACACCTTATACATTATACTATCATGGTCATATGGTACCTTGTATGGTACTAGTCCATAAATATCGGGTATTATAGCTCGGACGGTATTTTATCCCAAATCGACAACCTTCAACGAAACACATTTTCTTTAATTCGTGTACCCTTTATCTTTCATGGCACTTACTTATCGTTTGTTATAAATAGCATAAATACGTTAACCTCAAAATAATCTCATCCCCGTCTACGTCAATTAACTGAAGACGAAACTTTAACGTATGAAAATGCGAGATGTAACATATACGCACCACCACCTGATCAATTGGTATTGTCACGACCAAAACCGATGGGCCGTGATGAGCACCCGATGCCTTACTCAATCGAGTACCAACATTACATATCCTTCTTATTGTATAGTCGTTGGCAAATGGGCCAAAGGGTCGTCATGGGCTAACCAGAATAAACATAAGAAAATACTCAATATAAGATGACCCAATCAGATATAAAAACTTATACATTTGACATACGGGCCTATAAGACCACAATGATCACTCGTACACTGAACATAGGCCGATAAGGCCGTACAATCTTTCATATACATGCCATCTGTCTACAAGCCTCTAAAAATACATAATTGTCATAAAGGTCGGGACAAAGCCCCGCCATACCAATCAATACATGTCCTAATCATACAGACCAAATAGTAACTCCAGAGCAAATGGAGCGCACCAACACCTTCCACTGTGCTGATAGCTTACTTGGAGGGCTCTCAAACTGTTTATCGGGAACTGCGGGCATAAAACGCATTGTCCCCAGACAAAGGGACGTCAGTACAAATAATATATCGAGTATGTAAGGAATGAAAATCAGTAAATAATAGACATGAGAGAAACATAGAGTAAAAGACTCAACATGTATGTCTGAATAGCTCTATGAATCATTAGCATTTACAATGCCATGCATATGCGTACAAATGTCATACCATGCTTAGGTATATGCGTTCATAACATCATCAAGCCTCTGAGGGCATCCCATCATATCATCTCGGCCACTGTGGGCAAATCATCAACGTATACCAGCTGATCAGGTGGAGGTGCGTATATAACGCCGTAATCGTTTTCCATATCACATATACATATAATATACGCGTATATAACGCCATCTGGTCATGGGTCAATGTACATGTATAAATGAATGAAATGCATATGAAATATGTCAATAAAATCTCCCGGAACATCATAGGACCATTATGCCTTTGCTTAATGTCATGAAATAAACCTTTTCAATTTACGTATTTTCTGAGACTCATGAACAGATAATAGAATAATAAGACACATGGGGAAACAAGAAGATTGACACCCTTAGTATTTCTATGAATAGAGTCATTTATGGAAGTTGTGCATTTGCTCGTTTCGTTTGCATCGTATTGATCATGCCAAAAGAAAGAAGGGATAGCCTTAACATACCTGAGCCGATTCTCTTGACAATCCCACTAACACACGTCTTTTGTGATAAAACACGTATCGGCAGATCAAAGTAGGGAAAATCCATATGATGTTCTTGAGAAAGATTATACGGGGCTCCCTTAGAATTTACTATTCATGCTGTACAAAATCAACAACCAACGTTGTCATGACCAAAACCAATGGGCTGCGACGGGCACCCACCACCTTACTCAACTGAGTACCAATGTTACTTATCATTCTTATTGTACTGTCATTGGCAAATGGGCCAAATGGGCCGTCATGGGTTAACCAGAATAAACATAAGGGAATACTCAATATAAGGCGACCCAATCTGACATAAAAATTTATACATGTGACATAGGGCCTATAAGACCAAAATTACACTGAACATAGGCCGACAAGGCCGTACAATCTTTCACACACACAACACATGTCTAAAAGCCTCTAAAGATACATAAATGTCATAAAGGTCAGGACATAGCCCTGCCATACCAATCAACACATGTCCTAATCATACTGACCAATAGCAACTCCGGATCAAATGGAGCACACCAACATCTTTCGCTGAGCTGATAGCCTACTTGGAGGACTCTCGACATGTCTATCGGGACCTGCGGGCATGAAACGCAGCGTCCCCAGGAAAATGGGACGTCAATACAAATAATTTACCGAGTATGTAAGGAATGAAAATCAGTAAATAATAGATATGAGAAAAACATGGAGTAAAAGACTCGACATCTGAATAACTCTGTGAATCACTAATATTTACAATGTCATGCATATGCGTCGAAATAACATACCATGCTTAGGTACATGTGTTCATAAAATTATTAAGCCTCTGAGGGCATCCTATCATATCATCTCAGCCACTGTGGGCAAATAGTCAACGTATACCAGCTGATCAGGTGGTGGTGCGTATATAATGCAGTAATCTTTTCCCATATCCCATATACATATAATATACGCGTATATAACGCCATCCGGTCATGGGTCAATGTACACGTATAAATGCATGAAATGCATAAGATATACATTTATAAAATTTCTCGGAATGTTATAAAAATCAATATGCCTTTCGGATAAACTTTATCAAATACGTATTTTTCTGAGACCCATGAACAGAAGATATAATAGTAATTCACATGGGGAATCAAGAATATAGACACCCCTAGTACTTCTATGAATAGAGTCAGTTATGGAAATTGTGCATTTGCTCGTTTCGTTTGTATCGTACTGATCATGCCAAAAAGAGAGAAGGGATAGCCTTAACATACCTGAACCGATTCTCTTGACAATCCCTAGTACACATCGATTGCACAACACGTAACGGCGGATCGAAGTAGGGGAAAATCCGTGTGATATTCTTGAGAAAGATTATACCGTGCTCCATTAGAACTTGCAAATCCCGTTGCTATTACACAGTATAACTTCGTACTAAATTCTTGAAGCGATTTATGTTGCTATCATCTAATCCTGTATGAATTTACTGGCTTCTTGTTGCTTGACTTGGACATTCTTTTATATAAGTTTGCTGGAGAGAATTCACGTTGACATAAGCCTTATAAATCCATTTGTTTCTTTTGTAGTAAGCATCTCCATAATGTAATTTAGAGGAGCTTTATATATTGGGGATTATTTTATACAAAACTTCTCCTATCATGCACCAACTCATGAAGAACAATGAGTCATTATATGGGCATTAGTGGGCTGCCACGTTTGTCATCAAGTCTTATCCAATAATTTCCCCATTTCCATAATAAATTATTAATCTCCTACTAATCCAATAATTAACCAATTTTCCACATAATTAAGAATTATCTCAAATTACATGAAGTACAAAAGTACAACTCACTTTTAACATACTTTATACACATTAATATCATGGCCATGTGGTACCTTGTATGGCACTAGTCCATAAATACGGGGTATTTTAGCTCGGGCCTATTTTATCCCAAAATGTCAAACTTCGACGAAATTTATTTTTTTCAATTTGCTTACCCTCTCACCTTCACGAATTTACTTATCACTTGTTTGAAATAGCATAATACTTATGGCCTCAAAATAATCTCATTCCTGACCTTACGTCGATTAACTTACGACGAAACTTTAACGTACGAAAATGCGGGATGTAACATCTCATTTTCGAGCTTCCATCAATTTACTTATGGCATACTTTAATGTACGAAAACATGGGGTGTAACATCATTCCCCTCTTTGAAACATTCGTCCCCGAATGTTGACTGATGCACTTATCATTATCATAACCTATAGCTCTTAGGAATACTTTAGTACTCTCCTTTCCATCCAGGCAACTGTTCTATGAATAAATCCAAAGGCCAGGGCATTCCCCCCTTTAGGCCTCTTTCTCACACCACGACTTGTGGTCGAAATCCTTTCAATCTCGTAACTGTTGCTACCTTTTATCATGCAACCTATACGATTCTGACCTTGTAAGTGCGCCTATGCGACTCTTCTTTCCGTTTTCCTCCAGTTTTTAGCCAATCTCTAGGCCTTACTTTGTGAACATATGTAGAGCTTGAGATGTCCCTCTGGGCATCTATAAGTATCCTGACATTCTTTGCTTGGTACTTTATTGAACTTACGAATATTGCTATATCTTATTTCATAGACCCGGTTATCCATCCGTATGATTTTACTGCATCTAGGTAAGTCATACTATACCATAACTCTTACTTCGATTTATCGTTACTGAGGTCTGCTACCAAACTCCAGGTTACTCTCTTGCTGCTTATCATGTATGTATAAATCTAAGTCCTTTAATGCTTCTTCATTACTGTTTATCTTAAGAATGGCAGCCTGATCTCATCTCATATTGTTGTAACTTTTATCCATCCATTATTGATTCACCTCAATGTTGATCTACAATCTACCACTGATAACTTGAAACCTCTTACGTAATCACTAGGGCTCACGCTGTATCGAGGAACATTTGAAGTGATTTTTCGGACCCACCTGGGGGTGATACCCTACTTTCATAACTGTATTTTATAGAGTCCCAACGTGATTCATCTTATGGGTAGGTGTATTCTAATCCGGTGCCGTCTATGAAATCAAATCATTTCTCAATCGAATGTCCAAACGTCATCCTTCACCTATCACATTACACCCTTATTTTACTATCAGGGCAGCATTCCATCTCTTCTAAATGCTATTAGTCTTAGACTCCTTTGAGTTCATTCAGGCTATACTGAGCTTTCTATAACTTAGAGAAACCATCAACTCTCTTGTTTTCATGGGCTTAATACTGAGGGCTTATCCATTCTCGTCACCTTCTCACTCGCCCTTTTTATTCCTTACTCATGTCTTCCTAAAACCTTATTGCTTTACCATACTTTAGCTTGCGACCCACACATATCTATTTATACTGCTCGCAACCTTCCTTCAACTTGCTTACATCATAGATTTCCTTGTGTTATTCTGGAATATCAAGCGAGACATCACATCATCTCTAACTCTTCTTTACTCTCTTGACTAGATCTCTTGGTGCCTGGAAACCATAGGCTGGAAGATATGCCACTTACGACGCCGCTATCATATCTGGATACTAAATTCCCAGCGCTTCTATCCCTCTATCTGTAGTATGGATTATTCTCAACCTTCTGTATTTGAGTATCTCGTACGTTGTTCACCTTTACCTTATTTACATTAAAATCTCGCATCACATCTTCTATCTCTTTCATGACCTTGCTTTCACACAGGTATAATTCACCTCCACAACTTGAAGCTCTCTTATAATACTTGCACCTCTGGTGCATACACAATCCGATGGGAGCTTCATACTGACTTTTTATGAGGTCAGTACTCTTTTAACTGGCTTTATCGTAGAGCCGTTATAGAATATGGCTACTGCACTATCTCTCTTGTACCTATGATATTTAAGAGTGATCCTGCAATGTTCTCAATCATGAGGTCTATAATTTTCTGGGTCCAATAATCAGACTCCTGATTTACTTTGTTGATGTAACTCTTTAGTTTCCTCTTCCTTCTGATCAGCCTTTATGTAGGCTTAAGCTATCTTCCGATTTACGGTACCTGGTGTTAGTTATTACTTTAACCTTTCATGGACGCTATGGAATATCCATGATACAATCTTCTAACGATTCAATCCTTTGTCTATGACCTGGACTCAATTCTTTCTTTTAACTTATACCAGAGTCTTCTACGGTTGTATGATTGTCAACATATATGCTGCATGGATAATACTTCAAAATATTAAATGCATTCATAATATAACTAACTCTGGATCATTGATCGAATAATTCCTTTCGTTCCTTCTAAGCTTTCTTTAATTGCAAGCAATTACTTTTCCTGGTCGTTCTGCCACTTGTTGCATGAATACTTGGCTTATCTTAGTTCCCACGCATACTAGAAGTTTCGTGCAACTCATATGACCTCTAATATTACTTTTGATTTCACTTCCCGTTCATTAGCCACGGTAGGTGCCACTTTCTTATGGAGTGCATACAATGTTGTTGTGAGACTGTTGTTACAAGACCATTTCCTCTTTCGGTCACTGTGCTTAGGTTGAAGCCTTTTTCCTTACTTCCTTAGCTAGTCTTTCTTTGTCATACTTAGGGAAGACCCTCTGACTCTTGTAAAGCTGCAAGCTTATTACATCGTATACCCGATAGAATTTTTGATGTTCGTACTTACCTATACTTATCCTTAGTTACTTACCTCCACGCTCATGTGCTCGTACGATTGCTTCTGAACTGAAGTTTGGACTGTATTCCCAGTGGTACTCTATTTTATCTCCGTAATACTCATATGGTACCTTTAACTACCCAGCTCCTATCTGAATATTTCTCAAGGATCACGATTGATAGCATCCTAGGAAGCTCAAATCTATTCAAGGACAAGAATGAAGCTTTGGAATCTCAAAGAGGGTTTTAACAAGATGTCAAGCTAAAGAGTTGCAAAACAAGGTCATTAGACTTCAAGTGCAAATAAAGAAGTTGTTAATTGGGATGGAGAGCTCAAGGATAAAGGATATGTGTTGTCTAGGTATTATAATTATTTTATGGTCCAAATTCATGTCCAATGATAGCATCCTAGGAAGGTCAAATCTATTCAAGTACAAGAATGAAGCTTTGGAATCTCAAAGAGGGTCTTTAACAAGATGTCAAGCTAAAGAGTTGCAAAACAAGGTCATTAGACTTCAAGTGCAAATAAAGAAGTTGTTAATTGGGATGGAGAGGTCAAGGATAAAGGATATAAGTTGTCTAGATATTATAATTATTTTATGGTCCAAATTCATGTCCAAGAAAAGGTGGATTAGATCCCAAGCGACATCCTCTGAAGAAGGTCCACATCAAGCCACTATTGGACCTATTTGGCACCTAAAAATGTGTCCAAACTTGCAGCCCAATAAGTCCTACATGAAGCCACGTTTTTATAACATAAAAAGGACTTACTTGCTGCCCAAGAAAGGTTCAATAGGCGTGATAAAAGTAGGGGTACAAATTGGTGCCAAGTTGCTTGCAAGTTGCCTTCAAGATTTCCAAGATCCTATCCATGATTGGTTTGAGACTTTCAAGATTCTATCCAAGACTAGTTTTAACTTATTTCCTTATATTTTGGTACTAGATTTATTGCTTTCCTAGGTAGTTAAGGTTATGTTTTCCTTTTCCTAAGATTGTTGGAGTTACTTTCCAAGATTGACTTGGTTTTTGTTTCCTAGTGTTTTTCCTTTTCCTAAGGTATTTGAACTTGTTGTCCAAAGTAGTTTAGGACTTTATTTCCTTGTTTTTAGGTAGGAATTTTGTGACCCCCTCTCTATATAAAGGGGTGTCGTCTTTGTTTTTAGATTTTAGATTATAGACTATTATCAATAAAAATTATGAGATTTTTCTTGCACTCTTGTGTGTGGCTACTCTTGGATTTATTCTTCAACCTTCAAGACTCAACTTAAGGTGGTAAGATTAAACTCATTCGAAATCTTAGATCACTTCTAGGTATTCAAGAAAGGTGATAAGTTTAGGCTTATTGTTGTTCTTGTTATTCTAAAGGGTCGGGTTTTACAAATTATCTCTTGTTTTTAATTGTCTACCAAAGGCGATTAGTTCTTTGTTAGCTAATTGTTGTTAGGATTCAACTTCAAGAATAGACTTCTTGAATTCAAGAAACTCTTTCTTGAATTCAATCTATCTTTAATTTTCCATCGTTTTTTTGTTTCTTTACTTTCTTTTAGCTTCCGCACGTTTCTTGATTTTCTTTAGTAATTCTTGGACCTATATCGTGTTATTATCTACGATATCATTATCTACGAGACTGGATTCGCTATGTTGGGGTTCACTATGTTTTATCTTGCACGATCTGCTGATTTGTCTGTAACCTCTTGTCTAGCCATAACTAGACTCCTCCTGAATCAACTACTAACTGTTGGTTGGTCCATTTTCATATATGTATTCCACGTAATCCCTCTTGGGTTATTCCCTTTGTCTTAACTTACGTCTTGCACTGCCTCCTTATTTATCAATAACATCTCGGGTAGGAACCCTTACTTCCTTTCCTTGACATCGTGTTTGCATAATGTTTTGGAATCGTAGCATATCTGTAGGATTTGAATCAATGCAATATCATCCCTTTTCTCATTTTTTTATCGCATTCTTTTACCATTCCATAGTTACTATAACCACTTAATTCTGACTTAATGCCACATCACTCTATATTCCCCCCTTTAGGGGAGTACTAAGAATTGGAGCTACGACGATCTACGTATAGATGTTTTACCTTTTCATCTTTGGCATCTTTTCACATTATCGATGATCCTTACCCTCCTTGCGGTAATCCTTCTGTACCAAGGATAACAAAATTCCTCACTCACGAGGGTGACACTTAGTGTAATTGGCACATACAGTCCCTTAAGCTTAACTTTGCTCACCTTGCTTGCTTTAGGGAAGCGTCTTCCTGAATGACCTTTAAAGGGTATTCTTCTGTCCTCCATTCTATTATCGCCGGGACGCAATATCTGAAATTCTCATGATGCCGACTATTACTCAATCCCTAGTTCATGTTTAGTTTATCTTGTTCAGCATTCCATGCTGATTTCTTATTACTATGGGGTCTAACTTTTCCTTTTGGTAATCATGTTGGAGTCACGAATTTATTTCTCGAAATGTGGATATGACTTTATGGCCTATACTCTTTTGTTGTCTCAAGGCCTTTCACCTCTCATCTTTTCCTTCACTTGACTATAGACTCTGTAATACTGTCATCTTTTTGATCTACCGTTGTCATCCATGTATCATATCTTACTCATAATGCTTCATTATCTCTCTTCTTATTTCCCTGTCAACATCTCTGTCTATCACTTTATTCTGAAAACTCGAACAAGACATTCTTTTTCTTTTTAGCTGCCCTTGCTCCATCTACCGGCTCTTCGGGTTGCTTAACATTCTCGCTCTACTAGGGACGCGAGCCACACTAAGGTAATATTTATCCTTTCCAGGCTTTCAGTGCCTATCTTCAAAAATTATTTTTTGATCATGCTAGTATTCACCTCTAATTGTAATATTCTAGAGTGCACCATCTGGGTGCCTCACAAAGAGATCTATTAGCACCTTTGTAATATCTTTCGGAAATGTCAACTAACACAAACAATTCATTCACCATTTTTGGTTACCCTAACCCCAGCTAGATCCTGATATCCTGCCTCCTCTTATACTACTTATGTTAGCCCCCATAGGGTAAAAATGAGATGGGTGTGGTCAATTGTACATACATCCGTTATTGTTGAAGGTAACTCAAAAGGCTTATATTCCTCTGCTTGAATTTTAAATATTGATAATCTTCATTAACTGGGGGCCTCGTAGCCTTCTTCATCTTGCTTATTTTACTTGTTGAAACTTGTATCTATCTTCTAAATCTCCCATTTCCTTTCACCATAGGTGTGGATAGATATTCCTGCCTTAAGGCTCCTTATCAAAAGTTTTACACGTCTTAGTACACACACGATCTACTGAAGACCTTACATTTACTCATCATAAGCATCATGCAAAATCGAGTTCTTCTGACTCAACTCTTTCACAGCCACATGCAATCTCTTACCAACTGTCTTTCTAGATGTAGGCATCGTCGTATTATGAATAAGATAGAGTTTAGGAAATTGAGTTCCTACAACTGAGCTCTATCACACGATCTAGAGTAAGAAAAAAGAGTCACAGTCCAAAATGCCCTGTAGCCTCCTGCTTATAAGTGTGGTGCACAACACACCCATAAACAAGACTCTACTAAACACGGCTTGTAGACTCCCGAGGACAGAACTGCTCTGATACCACTTTTGTCACGACCCAAACCGATGGGCTGCGATGGGCACCCGGCACCTTACTCAACCGAGTACCAATATTATATATCATTCTTATCGTACTGTCATTGGCAAATCAGCTAAACGGGCCGTCATGGGTTAACCAGAATAAACGTAAGGGAATACTCAATATAAGACGACCCAATCTGATATAAAAACTTATTCATGTGACATAGGGCCTATAAGACCAAAATTACACTGAACATAGGCCGACAAGGCTGTACAATCTTTCACGTACACGACACATGTCTACAAGCCTCTAAGGATACATAAATGTCATAAAGGTCAAGACAGAGCCCCGCCATACCAATCAACACATGTCCTAATCATATTGACCAATAGCAACTCTGGAGCAAATGGAACGCACCAATATCTTTCGCTGAGCTGATAGCCTACTTGAAGGACTCTCGACTTGTCTATCGGGACCTGCGGGCATGAAACGCAGCGTCCCCAGGCAAAAGGGATATCGGTACAAATAATGTACCGGGTATGTAAGGAATGAAAATCAGTAAACAATAGACATGAGAAAAACACGGAGTAAAAGACTCGACATATATGTCCGAATAACTCTGTGAATTATTAATATTTACAATGTCATGCATATGCATAGAAATATCATACCATGCTTAGGTATATGTGTTCATAACATTATCAAGCCTCTGAGGGCATCCCATCATATCATCTCGGCCACTGTGGGCAAATTGTCAACGTATACCAGCTGATCAGGTGGTGGTGCGTATATAACGTCGTAACCCTTTCCCATATTCCATATACATATAATATACGTGTATATAACGCCATCCGGTCATGGGTCAATGTATATGTATAAATGCATGAAATGCATAATAAATACATTAATAAGATTTCTCGGAATGTCATAAAAACCAATATGCCTTTCGGATAAACTTTATCAAATACGTATTTTTATGAGACCCATGAACAGAAGATATAATAATAATTCACATGGGGAATCAAGAATATAGACACCCCTAGAACTTCTATGAATAGAGTCAGTTATGGAAATTGTACATTTACTCGTTTCGTTTGTATCGTATTTATCATGCCAAAAAGAGAGAAGGGATAGCCTTAACATACCTGAGCCGATTCTCTTGACAATCCCTCTAATACACGTCGATTGCACAACACGTAACGGCGGATCGAAGTAGGGAAAAATTCGTGTGATATTCTTGGGAAAGATTACACCGTGCTCCATTAGAACTTGCAAATCCCGTTGCTATTACACAGTACAACTTCGTACTAAATTCTTGAAGCTATTTACGTTGTTATCATCTAATCCTGTATGAATTTTGTGGCTTCTTGTTGCTTGACTTGGACATTCTTTTATATAAGTTAGCTGGAGAGAATTCACGTTGCCATAAGCCTTATAAATCCATTTGTTGCTTTTGTAGTAAATATCTCCATAATGTACTTTAGAGGAGCTTTATATATTGGGGATTATTTTATACAAAACTTCTCCTATCATGCCACCAACTCATGAAGACCAATGAGTGATTATATGGGCATTAGTGGGTTGCCACGTTTGTCATCAAGTCTTATCCAATAATTCCCCCATTTCCATAATAAATTATTAATCCCCCACTAATCCAATAATTAATTAATTTCCTACATAATTAAGAATTATCTCAAATTACATAAAGTACTACTCACTTTTAACACACTTTATACACCTTACTATCATGGCAATGTGGTACCTTGTGTGACACTAGTCTATAAATACCGGGTACTTTAGCTCGGGCCTATTTTATCCCAAAATGTCAAACTTCGACGAAATTCATTTTTTTCGATTTGCTTACCCTCTCACATTCACGAATTTACTTATCACTTGTTTGAAATAGCATAATACTTATGGCCTCAAAATAATCTCATTCCCGAGCTTACGTCGATTAACTTACGACGAAACTTTAACGTACGAAAATGCGGGATGTAACATCTCATTTCCGAGTTTCCATCAATTTGCTTATGGCGTACTTTCACGTACGAAAATATGGGGTGTAACAAAACGTTATCTATATTTGATATGGAATTGTTTTGCTTTTTGAAGGACTCACGACCAGCTCACTCTCTTTACATAAGTAATAGCATCAAGGACAAGGATAGAGTTTTGGAAGCCCCAAGGCCATTTACAAGATCTCAAGCTAAAGAGTTGCAGACTAAGGTTGCTGGGCTTCAATGGCAAATAAAAAAACTTTTAATTATAGAGGAAGAGCTCAAGCACAAAATAGATGAATTATCTAAATTTTACAATTATTTGGTGATCCAATTTGAAGTCCAAGAGGAGGAGGATGGGACTACCAAATCAGTCCTTGAAGTACACCAAATGGGCTCAAAATAGGTCCAAAAGGGGGTGTTTCAAAAGGAGCCCAATTGGAGTCCAAACCAAGGGCCCAAACTAGTAGTTTTAAGGTCCAAATTTGCCCAAAGGGATTTAGCCGCCCTCCACCTAATTTTAATGACTTTTTTTACTCCTTAGCAACCACCCTACCTAATTGTAATGACTTTTTTTACTCCTTAGCAATCACCCTACCTAATTGTAATGACTTTTGATGCCTTAGCAGCCACCCTACCTAATTTTAAGGACTTTTTATGCCTTAGTACTTCTATAAATAAGGAGTTCTTGTCATTCATTGAGACACTTCATTATTGATTAAGTATATCATACTTTGAAAGTTCTTTTGAACCTTTGTTACTTGTGCTTTGAGATTTATCTTTTAACCTTTACTAGTTCATAGTTCAAGGTAGTAAGATTACTTCTCTATTGTGATATCTTTGATTCCTTTGTGGTATTCTTAGAAGGCGATTAATACTAGTTATTAATTGTTGTCTCAAGTTACTCGTAAAGCGGTCAAGATCCGAATCTATTGTTTTGATTTGCTTTTAAGTAAAGGCGTTTGATTTCTTCAATAAATCAAGACGTTGTTGCTTTGATCTTGTCAAGGCTATAGAACTTGCGTTCTTGGAAGTTCTAGGAATTCTTTCCTTGAATTTTCCCATATCCTTTATTTTCTGCCCCTTTAGTTCTAGTTGTTCAATTCCTTATTGTTATTGCTTTCGCATTTACTTTTCAAATTCTTACTCTAGTTTGGATTCCCGACCTAGTCGTTATCAAGTGGTATCAGAGCGGTTCTATCAAGGTTTCGTTCTTGATAATTCTAGGGATTTCTTGAATACTAAGAGCGAAAAGAAACAAAAACCAAAAAAAACGAAAATCTATATTAAAAAAATATTGCTTGCTCTCCAGGAACTTTCTTTTGTATCTAATTTGTTTCCAAAAACTATCAAAGGAAACAAGAAGAGGGGATCCCAGATTTCAAGATAAGACAAAAATTCAATTTTTCTTAATCTTTCTAATCTAAATATATAATCATTTCCTTTTTGTTCGTGTCTTGTTTCAACCGAGCCTAATAGTTTTAGGATTTGGTTCTTCTTTCATTTGTTCCCCAAAAATCTATATTTTACTGTTAAGAACTTTATACGAGTTGGGTTTAACTATAAATCTATAAAGTATTTTGTTCAAAGGTTATTTCGAGAGGAAAAAAAGGCAAAGTATATGTGAAAACAATTGAGGAAAAATTCAATTTGTCTGATACAGTTTAATTATTTAAGATGTCACATACAGGTAGTGATGATGAATGAAGGGTTCTTCAAGAAGCCGAAATCAAAGCAAGAAATGATTTTACCTTGCAAGCTATGCATCAACAATTCGAAAGGTGGAATTTGCAACTCCAAGAGATGGGGGACACCATTGCTGAGAAAAATGATACAATAGCTGAAATTAGGAGGGAAAATAATGTTAGGCCCCAAGCTAGGAGAAATGTACCTTTTGCTCACATTGTAAATCAAGAAAACCCTATAGATATTTTAATGATATTGATTTTGATAGGGTGGGAAGAGATAGGAGGGGACAAAGAGGTAGAGTAAAAGATGATAATATAAGCAGTATAAAGATGAAGATGCTATCTTTCAAGGGAACCAGGGATCCAGACTTGTACCTTGATTGGGAGAGAAAGGTTGAAGCCATCTTTGACTGTCACAACTACTCTAAGGGTAAGAAGGTTAAACTTGCTATTGTTGCGTTTTCTGACTATGCTACTACTATTTGGTGGAAAAAGCTTACTAGGGACAGATTGCAAGAAGGACAAACACCAATTGCTACTTGGGCTGAGATGAAGATGTCACGACCCAAACCGATGGGCCGCGATGGGCACCCGGTGCCTTACCCAACCGAGTACCAATGTAACGTATCTTTCTTATTACATCATCATATACACGTGACATACTGGCCTAATAGGCCAACATGATCATTAATAAACTCAAAAGATAGGCCAACAAGGCCGTACAATCCTTCATATACATGACATCTGTCTACAAGCCTCTAAGAATATATAATTGTCATAAAGGTTGGGACAGAGCCCCACCATACCAAACAATATACATCCAAATCATACTGACCAAACAAGCAACTCCGGAGCAAATGGAGTGCACCGACATCTTCCGCTGAGCTGATCGCCTACTTGGAGGACTCTCGACCTGTCTATCGAGACCTGCGAGCATGAAATACAGCGTCCCCAGGCAAAAGGGACGTTAGTACAAATAATGTACCGAGTATGTAAGGAATGAAAACCAGTAAATAATAGGCATGAGAGAAACATGAAGTAAAAGACTCGACATGTACGTCTGCATAGCTCTGTGAATCATTTCATTTTTTATAATGTCATGCATATGCGTATAAATGTCATACCATGCATAGGTATATACAGTCATAACATCATCAAGCCTCTGAGGGCATCCTATCGTATCATTTCGGCCACTGTGGGCAAATCATCAATGTATACCAGCTGATCAGGTGGTGGTGCGTATATAATGCCATAACCTTTTCCCATATCCCATATACATATAATATACGTGTATATAACGCCATTTGGTCATGGGTCAATGTACATGTATAAATGCATGAAATGCATATGAAATACGTTACAAGATTTCTCGGAATATCATGAAATCAATATGCCTTTTGGATAAACTTTATCAAATACGTATTTTTCTGAGACCCATGAACAAAAGATATAATAGTAATTCACATGGGGAGTCAATAACATAAACACCCCTAATTCTTCTATGAATAGAGTCATTTATGGAAGTTGTGCATTTATTTGCTCATTTCGTTCGTGTCACGCCCCAAAATCCGAGGAGCGCGACCAGCACTCAACCGAGTGAACCTGACCGAGCAAGCCTGTTAGATTTCATTCTACCCAAACTCATCCACGAATGGAGATATTACATATTTTCATTAATTAGACAAAAAGGTATTCATGTCTACAATACCATTTCATTTCCAAAAGGCTCATCATTTTTAAAGTCTCAAATGGACAAATAATACAACCACAACATAACATATTATGTCTTTCCCAGCACCAATACACAACCTAATACTTCTATGAATAGAGTCATTTATGGAAGTTCTGCATTTATTTGCTCGTTTCGTTCGTGTCACGCCCCAAAATTTGAGGAGTGCGACCGGCGCTCAACCGAGTGAACCCGACCGAGCAAGCCTGTTAGATTTCATTGTACCCAAACTCATCCACGAATGGAGATATTACATATATTTATTAATTAGACAAAAATGTGTTCATGTCTATAATACCATTTCATTTCCAATAGTCTCATCATTTTTAAAGTCTCAAATGGACAAATAATATAAACACAACATAACATATTCTGTCTTTCCCAGCACCAATACACAACTCACACTACGTCTACAGAGCCTCTATAGATGAGGAAGAGTACAATGATAATGGCGGCAATAAGGCCCCGGCTATACCTCAAATAGAATACACAAAGGACAAAAGATACATGACCCCGGAATGAAGTGGGGCTCACCAACTCAGCTGGGAAGAAGGTGTGCTGTTATCACTGATCAATACCTCATGTTGTGGAACCACCTGCATCCATTTAAAGATACAGCGCCCCCGGCAAAAGGGACGTTAGTACCATCGAATAGTACAAGTATGAAGACCAAACACCAATTTAAGAATTTAGATATACAATATGAATATGATGAATCGGGGCGACAATAGCATAATATAGATAACTGTTTAAACCAGAGCAAGCTTCTTAAGAGCTATCAATAACATTTATAGGATTTAAAATGAGATCCTCTGTAACCATCTTCACATAAAGCGGCCCCGCCGTCTCACCCGATGTATGCAGGTGGAGGTGTAAGTTCAATACCACAACTTTACTCAAGCGGCCCCGCTGCCTCACCCCAATGTATGAGGGTGGATGTATAACCACAGTACCAGGAACCTACACAAAGCGGCTATACCGCCTCATCCCAATGTAGGCGGGTGGAAATGCATCAACGATACCAATACCAACACAAAGCGGCTATGCCGCCTCACCCCAATAGATATGTGTGGGTGGTGGTGCCACAATAACACCAAAACTATACACAAAGCGGTCGTACTGCCTCACCCCAATGTATGCGGGTGGAGGTGCTGTCCCACAATACCATAATCCCTACACAAAGCGGTCATGCCGCCTCACCCCAATATATGCGGGTGGAGGTGTATCACAATCACAATCTCTGTACCATAATCCCCACACAAATATATGTGGGTGGAGGTGTATCACAATCACAATCTCTGTACCATAATCCCCACACAAAGCGGTCATGCCGCCTCACTCCAATATATGCGGGTGGAGGTGTATCACAATCTCTGTACCATAATCCCCACACAAAACGGTAATGCCGCCTCACCCCAATATATGCCGGTGGAGGTGTATCACAATCACAATCTATACATAACTTGGCATAATAACTTTCACATAAACCACGACTTGAAATTATAACATGTGGATTCACAATCCATAGTTTGGAACACATCCTCAATTTATAATGCAATATGATAAGAGCATTTGAAACACGAAGTGAATATATATCTATATCACAAAACTTATCGGAGTACTCGATTTGTAATCAACATCTTGTAACTTAAAAGGATAATGGGAATTCCAATTCATAAAGAAGAGTTTAGTCAACATACCTCACTTGAGCTTCCTTAAACTCTAAAATATTCCGGAATTCTTAGCAACTTCAATCTATTGTTGAAATATAACAAATTGAACCAAAATTAGGAAGATGCTCATGGTTCTAGCTCATTTGAGTATTTTATCAAACACTAGGTGTGCATTAAGGTTTCAAGGTCCTTTTATGGAGGATTCCCTCAACCCACAATCCAAATCTTTACCATTTTTAGCTCAACAATCTTCCTACACCATGTAAAATAAACAACTATCATGCCCAAAATTTATCTTGCTACCTATTTCTAGACAAAATTCGAAATTGAGGGTTAGGGGTATAGAATCTTACCTCTAGGATGAAGACCTAGTGAGTTTCCCTTCTTAATCTTCCAAAACTTGAGCAAGAATTGAAGAACAATTATTGAAGAATACCTTTTCACTCTAGGACACTCTCTCTCACTCTAAAAATATCAGATTTTAGGCCAAAATGACTTAACCCCTCTCTATACCTAGCTTTGGGGTTATTTAATGAGTTCCTACGTGCACGACCGCACATTGGCTGCGCACCTGAGGCAGAAACTCTCAAATATGCGCGGCCGCGCATCTGGGCACGCATATGACATAGGTCCAGTAAAATGGCAATAACCTTCTGTATACATATCAAAAGGACAAACAGCTTGATGCGTTGGAAACTAGATTCAAAGGGCTTTATTTTTATAGGTAGATCACCACCTAAGTCATAATATTGAGGGAGTTCTATTAATTTGAAGTTGGGTCTTGTGCCAATTGAAACATCATTTCCACTTAATGTGTCCAACTTGTTCCACACAAGTTCTTGCCATTCCCAAAACACCTTAGTATTTTCAAACAGTTAAATATACATTATCAATTCAACATGATGTGGCTCTATCCCATAGGTCTCCTTTAATACTCAAATACGTTATTGCCAAATACCATTGGCGCACTTTAAAATCTTAAATCATTAGAAAATTTTTACGGGGCCTTACATTCTCCCCCACTTAAGATCATTCGTCCTCGAATGAGGAGTAGAGTCCTGCCCCAAATACTTAACATAACTTGACTCTTCTTTCAAACATTTCAATCCCCCAAATTTGAATAACTCCAAAACTTTTCAGAAATTTTGGTAGAGTCTCCCCTGTAATTGGGCCTAACCACCTGCCAAAGAATCACCAAAACCAGTCCTAACAACATATACATGAACCAATGACGTAACATAACATTAAAACAATGCCAACCATGGCCTCACGAGCAGTATAGTACCAAAAAGGAACACCTTTAACATAAGCTGTACAAATGATACGTAATTCATAGGGAATAATTTTATAGAATGATTACATAGCTATTCAAACAAATAAGGGTACCTTTTCTTCATATCTTCCTCGGCTTCCCAAGTAGCCTCTTCAACCCGTTGGTTTTGCCATAGCACTTTCACGGAGGCAATTTCTTTATTTCTCAACTTTCGGACTTGCCGATCAATAATAGAAACTGGAATCTCTTCATAAGTCAATTCTTCATTAACCTCAATAGTCTCAACCGGAACAATGACTGTCGGGTCTCCAACTGCTTTCTTTAACATAGACACATGAAACACCGGATGCACTAATGATATTTCAGGCGGTAGCTCAAGCTTGTACGCCACCTCACTGATCCTCTGAATGATTCTGTACGGTCCGATATACCTTGGACTCAATTTTCCTTTCTTACCAAATCGCATTACACCTTTCATGGGGGAAACTTTCAAGAATACCCAATTATCTTCTTTGAACCCCAAATCCCTACGACGAACATCCGAATAGGACTTCTGGCGACTTTGAGCAGTCTTCAACCGCTCCTTAATCATTTTAACTTTTTCCATAGCATGATGTACGAGGTCTGGCCCTATCAACTCTGCTTCCCAAATTTCGAACCACCCAATGGGAGATCTACATCTCCTTCTATATAAAGCCTTGAACGGTGCCATTGAATGCTAGCATGATAACTATTGTTGTAGGAAAATTCTATGAGTGGTAAATGATCATTCCAACTACCTTTGAAGTCTAGAACACAAGCACGCAACATATCCTTAAGCATCTAAATAGTCCGCTCTGTCTGCCCGTCAGTCTGCGGGTGAAAGGTTATACTAAGATTCACCTGAGTACCCAAGCCTTGCTGAAATTTCTTCCAAAAATTAGCAGTGAATTGTGCCCCCCGATCAGAAATGATGGAAACTGGAGTACCATGCAACCTGACTATTTCTTTGATATACAACTGAGCATACTGCTCCGCTGTGTCGGTAGACTTAACCGGCAAAAGGTGTGCTGGCTTCGTGAGTCTATCCACAATCACCCAAACCGAGTCAAAATTATGAGGAGTACGAGGTAATCCTACCACAAAGTCCATATTAATCATTTCCCACTTCCACATTGGAATTTTTATGTTCTGTGCCAACCCACCGGGCCTTTGATGTTCGCCCTTCACTTGCTGACAATTCGGACATCTTGCCACAAAGTCCCCCACATTCCTCTTCATATTATTCCACCAATAGACTTCCTTAAGATCATGATATATTTTTGTAGAACCTGGGTACACGGAATACCTAGAAGTGTGAGCTTCAGTCATAATTCTTTCCCGGAGACCATCCACATTTGTAACACATAGTCGCCCTTGGTACCTTAGTGTACCATCAACCCTGCCAAGAGAAAAGGCCATGGTCTTATGTTTATGAATCCCCTCTTTCAATTGCACCAATAATGGATCGTTGTATTGCTTCTCTTTGACTTCCACAACAAGCAATGATTCAGCCCTATTTTGCACAACTACCCCTCCTTCACTAGAGTCCGCAAGACGAACTCCCAAACTAGCCAATCGATGGACTTTCTTGGCCAATGGCCTTTGATATACCTCTAAGTGTGCTAAACTACCCATAGATTTCCGGCTAAGAGCATCCGCCACAACATTAGCTTTCCCTGGGTGATATAGAATGTTGATGTCGTAATCCTTGAGTAACTCAAGCCATCTTATCTGCCTCAGATTCAGCTCCTTTTGTTTAAAAATATATTGAAGACTCTTGTGGTCCGTGAATACATCTACGTGGACCCCATACAAATAATGACTCCAAATCTTTAATGCATAAACCACCGCCGCAAGTTCTAAGTCAAGTGTTGGATAATTCTTTTCATGATTCTTGAGTTGCCTAGAGGCATAAATGATCATCTTGCCACATTGCATTATTACTGGAACATCTATATCAGTTTTCTCTTTCATATGACCTCCTAGGAATTGAGTTCTACAAGAATTTCCTTGATACGGTTACAATCTTATTAGTACTTGCAACTTGTTTTTCCAAATTTCTCAACAAAAGACATTACTAAGTCAGTTTTCTTATGGGACCATCTGTTTCAAATGAATAACATATACTAGCTTGCACGCACACCCTGATAACATCAACCTGCATGGAATTGCATCAATATGTGAAGTAACATCGTGCTCAGATCTTTCTTAGCCACCCTCTTTACTCATTATAAGTCTTATAGGATTTTAAGAAAGCACTCTTCTTCCCTTGTGAACATTTTCATGATTCCTCTTTACTGCTAAACACTTCCCAAAATACATATCGACACCCTTCATATATATTCAAAAAACAAATCATTGGCTCGAACATGCCCTTTTCTGAAACTTGAGATCCTTCTAAATTCTTCAACGACGATTTCTTGTTTTCCTTATAAGTCTAGGACTTGGTCCGCCTGATTCCATCCTCGATGAGTAACTCACCTTATTCCCAGTATTGTAGTCACCAATAGTGTTTCCTGGTATTGCAGCCTAAGAGCTATCATGTTAAACATGTTTGGTTCGTAACAAGTGTTCATCCTCTCTCAATCTATTTCAAACATTTCCCCTTTGGTCTAGACAATATGTTGGTACTATATTTCCTTTGTGACTGGAGCATTCACTCCCATCCCATTTTGCCCTTAATTCATAGTTGACAACCTTATTGTACCACACACTTGTTTGCCTCCCATGAACTCGTAGTATCACTGTGCCTGGTTTGTTGAGTTTATCACACCACCACTTCATCACCAGTAGTCTCACTTTCTAATGTAATATGTAGACATGAACTTCCTATAAATCTTGTAGTCGATATTCAGTGCCACTCAAGTCGGCTGCATTACAGTTGATCCTTTATATCTTCTATTAATACGTGTACTCTAGGTGAGTCCACCATTCTGATACAAACTATTTTAAGATAACCATGGCCATCTAAATTTATAGATTTGTTTTTCCAATTCTTCTCGCCTCATTCTTGCTAGTTAGTGAATAGCCATGCGTTCTTCCATACGTTACGTGGTCTTTTTTCTTAGTTAGGAATTCATCCTACTCGCCTCTCGACACTTGTTGGGATATCCGTGGGAAAGTGTGTTCATCCGTGTATCACTTAACACTTCCTTGCTTGTAAGATTCTTAAGAGACTGTCCATCAAGTCCCGATGAACTCTTGGGTTATTATAACATCACATTTATCTCTCCCACTCGTTCTGTCTTTCTTAAAGCCTTGGAACTTTAGCTAAATCACAAATTCGTGATTAGCTCATTCTAAGAACACACAAGCCTTTCACATTTGATCTGTAGCACTTCCGTGGGTTCCATTGTCCTTGACTCTCTAACAAGTACAAAACCCTTTTGCAAAGTCTACTCTTAGTTTCTAGTATAGTTGACCCTGTCATGTATATTGTCACGTACGAAGAATTTATATTTCTTAACCTTCCACATTATTTTCGTACTAGTGGTTTATCATTTGCATATCCTCTCAGAAAATCACGTTACCCCTTAGCACTTTTCTAGACTACACATGTCTTCAACAGAATATCCAACCATCACAGCTTCATGGCCCTACTCTCGTTTTATTAAACTTAAGTAGCCTCATCATGGCCCTTCCCTCCCCACTTGGGGTGAATGTTTCACATTTCGACACAAGTCTTGAATTTAGCAATTTGAGGGACACATGTTTCACATCTCTAGTCCTCCTGTATATGATTGACTATTAGGGAGATTTAAGTCCCCATGGTATTAACCTCATAAGTTCTCTACTCTTATTCAGCCACATAGGCTTGGGATACAAATCCCTCATGTCAATATCCTATTTGGAGTGTAACACCACTTCGCACATTCCTGGGATTTTTATAATATTCATAGTGCCAGGGTCTTCTCATTGTGGGTCCAATTGACTCCCCTTTCATAACTTTTTGTCTCCTGTGAGATACCTACACATTTATCATTACTCTCCAGGCCATGCCTTTCATATATCACGTGCCTATATAACAAATTTACATCTTTGAATCATACACATGGTTCCCACACTATCCACATGTACTAGTTAAACTTAGGTCTCATTTATCAGGTCAATGCCTATTTGGAGGTGGGTAATCACTTCTAGCACTGCTCATATAAAGTATGCTCATGGTACTATATACTTGTCTCATATGGCCATACCATTCATTTAACCTGATACATGTGCCATCTGTTTAATATCCAGGCCTTTACCCATTCGTCATGTCACATGACAACAATACTTGGAATAAACTAAAAGAGCATTTAAACTTACCTTGAACCTCAACGCACGAGTTAGAGGAAGAACAGTTCCACAATGAGTTTCATCGCATGATTCAGATTATCAAAGAAGGGTATTATTCCTAAATGTCCAAGTAGCATCCTAATTATAGATGTGGTCGACAACACACCGATAATAAGGACTCTACTAGACACAGCTCCGAGACATCCTAGGACACTTTAAAACCTTAGGCTCTGGTACCAAGTTTGTCACGCCCCAAAATCCGAGGAGCGAGACCGGCACTCAACCGAGTGAACCCGACCGAGAAAGCCTGTTAGATTTCATTCTACCCAAACTCATCCACGAATAGAGATATTACATATTTTCATTAATTAGACAAAAAGGTGTTCATGTCTACAATACCATTTCATTTCCAATTGTCTCATATTTTTTAAAGTCTCAAATGGACAAATAATACAATCACAACATAACATATTCTGTCTTTCCTAGCACCAATACACAACCCACACTATATCTACGGAGCCTCTATAGATAAGGAAGAGTACAATGATAATGCCGGCAACAAGGCCCCGGCTATACCTCAAACAGAATGCACAAAGGACAAAAGATACATGACCCCGGAATGAAGTGGGGCTCACCAAGTCAGCTGGGAAGAAGGTGTGCTGCTATCACTGATCAATACCTCCTGTTGTGGAACCATCTGCATCCATTTAAAGATGCAGCGCCCCCGGCAAAAGGGATGTTAGTACCGTCGAATAGTACAAGTATGAAGACTAAACACCAATTTAAGAATTTAGATATACAATATGAATATGATGAATCAGGGCGACAATAGCATAATACAGATAACTGTTTAAACCAGAGCAAGCTTATTAAGAGCTATCAATAACATTTATAGGATTTAAAATGAGATCCTCTGTAACCATCTTCACACAAAGCGGCCCCGTCGCCTCACCCGATATATGCAGGTGGAGGTGTAAGTAAAATACCACAACTCTACTCAAGCGGCCCCGCCGCCTCACCCCAATGTATGCGGGTGGATGTATAACCACAGTACCAAGAACCTACACAAAGCGGCTATATCGCCTCACCCCAATGTATGCGAGTGGATATGCATCAACGATACCAATACCAACACAAAGTGGCTATGCCGCCTCACCCCAAAATATATGTGTGGGTGATGGTGCCACAACAATACCAAAACTATACACAAAGCGGTCATACCGCCTCACCCCAATGTATGCGGGTGGAGGTGTTGTCCCACAATAATATAATTCCTTCACAAAGCGGTCATGCCGCCTCACCCCAATATATGTGGGTGGAGGTGTATCACAATCACAATCTCTGTACCATAATCCCCACACAAAGCGGTCATGCCGCCTCACCCCAATATATGCGGGTGGAGGTGTATCACAATCAAATCTCTGTACCATAATTCCCACACAAAGAGGTCATGCCGCCTCACCCCAATTTATGCGAGTGGAGGTGTATCACAATCTCTGTACCATAATCCCCACATAAAGCGGTAATGCCACCTCACCCCAATATATGCGGGTGGAGGTGTATCACAATCACAATCTCTACATAACTTGGCATAATAACTTTCACATTGAAATTATAACATGTGGATACATAATACATAGTTTGGAACACATCCTCAATTTATAATGCAATATGATAAGAGCATTTGAAACATGAATTGAACATATATCTTTATTACAAAACTTATCGGAATACTCGATTTGTAATCAACATCTTGGAACTTACAAGGATAATGGGAATTTTAATTCTTAAAGAAGAGTTTAGCCAACATACCTCACTTGAGCTTCCTTAAACTCTAAAATATTCCGAAATTCTTAGCAACTTCAATGTATTGTAGAAATATAACAAATTGAACCAAAATTAGGAAGATGCTTATGGTTCTAGCTCATTTGAGCATTTTATCAAATACTAGGTGTGCATTAACGTTTCAAGGTCCTTTTATGGAGGATTCCCTCAACCCACAACCCAAATCTTTACCATTTTTAGCTCAACAATCTTCCTACACTATTTGATAATACATGCATGTAAAATAAACAACTCTTATGCCTAAAAATTATCTTTCTAATTACCTATTTCTAGACAAAATTCGAAATTGAGGGTTAGGGGTGTAGAATCTTACTTCTAGGATGAAGACCTAGTGAGTTTCCCTTCTTAATCTTCCAAAACTTGAGCAAGAATTGAAGAACAATTATTGAAAAATACCTTCTCACTCTAGGACACTCTCTCTCACTCTAAAAATATCAGATTTTAGGCCAAAATGACTTAACCCCTCTCTATACCCGGCCTTGGGGTTATTTAATGAGTTCCACATGCGTGGCTGCACATTGGCCGCGCACCTGAGGCAGAAACTCTCAAATATGCGCGGCCACGCATCTGGGCGCGCATATGACATAGGTCCAGTAAAATAGCCATAACTTTCTGTATACATATCAAAATGACAAACAGTTTGATGCGTTGGAAACTAGATTCAAAGGGCTTTAATTTTATAGGCAGACCACTACCTAAGTCATTATATTGAGGGAGTTCTATGTATTTGAAATTGGGTCTTGTGCCAAGTAAAATATCCTTTCCACTTAATGTGTCCAACTTGTTCCACACAAGTTCTTGCCATTCACAAAATACCTTAGTATGTTCAAACACACCCTAAACATACATTATCAATTCAACATGATGTGGCTCTATCCCATAGGTCTCCTTTAGTACTCAAATATATTATTCCCAAATACCGTTGGCGCACTTTAAAATCGTAAATCATTAGAAAATTTTTACGGGGCCTTACAGTTCGTGTCGTATAGATCATGCCAAAAGAAAGAAGGGATAGCCTTAACATACCTGGAGTAGAGAAAATTTCATATGATATTCTTTGTAAAGGTTGCACCGTACTCCTTTAGAATCGCAAAATCTCACGTTGCTACGGTGCTAAGAAATCTCGTTGAAATTGTTTTGTTTCGAGAGTAATGTCCATTGAAGCCAACATAATTATGGGAATTGTTCTTGTTGGATTTGAGATTAACTTGGAATTTTGGAAGAAAGTTATATGATCCCTTTGATAACTCAAGGCCAAACTTTAAATATGCTTACGGAAGTGTCATGTGTATGACACTTAAATGGCCACCTTTTATGCCAAGTTATGAGTCACTTAATGTATTTCAAAGGGGCTGCCACGTTTTTGCTTTAATCTTTATCCAAAGACTTCAATTAATTCACCACTAATTATTAATTAATAGGCAATGTCCCATTACCCAATAATTAATCAATTACCCATAATTAATAATTATTTTCACTTACTTAAAATACTACTCACTTTTCACATACCTTATACACTTTACTATCATGGTCCTGTGGTACCTTGTATGGCATTAGTCCATAAATACCGACTATTTTAGCTCGAGCCGAATTTTACCTTAAAATGTCAAACTTGACGAAACTCATTTTCTTCCACTCGATCACCCTCTCACCTTCACGGATTTACTCATCACTTATTTGAAATAGCATAATGCTTACAATCTCAAAATAATCTCATTCCCGAACTTACGTCGATTAACTTACGACGAAACTTTAACGTACAAAAATGCGGGATATAACATCTTATTTCTGAGCTTATATCAATTTACTTATGGCGTACTTCCATGTACGAAAACATGGGGTGTAACATCATTCAACCCTTTGGAACATTCGTCCTCGAATGTTGACTGATGTACTTATCATTCTCATTACCCATAGCTCTTGCGAATACTTTAATACTCTTTTTGTCATTTAGGCAACTGTTCTTTGAATAAATCCAAAGGCCGCATTCCCCCATTTAGGCCTCTTTCTCGCACCACGGTCCGTGGTCAGAATTCTTCCAATCTCGTAACTCTTGCTATCTTCTGTCATGCAGCTTGTACGACTTTTTCCTTGTATGTGCGCCTATGTGACACTTCTCTCCTCTTTCCTCCAGCGTTTAGCCAATCTTTCGGCCTTACTTTGCAAATATATATATACAGAACTTGATAAAATGTCCCTCTGGGCATCTGTAGGTATATTGAAGTTCTTTTCTCGGTACTTTGTCGAACTTAGGAATATTGTTATACCTTATTTCATTGATTCTCTTATCCATTCGTATGACTTTACTGCATCTAGGTAGGTCTTATTATATCATAACTCTTACTTCGATTTATCATTACTGAGGTCTACTACCGAACTCCAGGTTACTTTCGTTACTTATCCTATAGGTATAAATCTCAGTCCTTTAATGCTTCTTCATTACTGTTAATCTTAAGAATGATGGTCTAATCTCAGCTTACATGGGTATTTTAATCCTGTATAATTCATGAAATCCTCTTCAAGTCATTACTCAATCGAAGGCCAAACGTCATCCTTTATCTATCACAATCACACCCTTATTCCACTCTAGATGCTATTAGTCTTTAGATTCCTTTGAGTTCATTCAGACTATGCTGAACTTTCTATAACTTAGAGAAACCATCAGCTCTCTTGTTTTCATGGGCTTAATCCTGAGTACTTATCCATGCTCATCACCTTCTCACTCGCCCTTTCTTATCCTTACTCCTGTCTTCCTAAAACCTTGTCGCTTTACCATACTTTAGCTTGCGACCTATACATATCTATTTATACTACATGCAACCTTCCTTTAACTTGCTTGCACCACAGATTTCCTTGTGTTATTTTAGAACATCAAGCGAGATATCACATCGTCTCTAACTCTTATTTACTCTCTTAACTAGATCTCTCGGTACCTAGAAACCATAGGCTGGAAGACATGCCGCTGGCGATGCCGCTATCATTCCTGAATACTGAATCCCAGCGCTTTTAGCCTTCTATCCGAAGTATGGACTATCCACAACCTTCTGCATTTGAGTATCTCGTACGTTGTTTACCTTTACCTTACTTACCTTAAAATCTCGCATCACATTTTCTATCTCTTTCATAACCTCCCTTCTACATAGGTATAATTCACGCCCGCAGCTTGAAACTCTATTATAATATTTGCACCTCTGGTGCATATACAATCCAGTGAGAGCTTCATATTTCTTATGAGGCTGGTACTTCTTCTAACTAGCTTTATCGTAGAGCCATTATAGAATATGGCTACTGTACTATCTCTCTTATACCTCTGATATCTAAGAGTAATCCTGCAATATTCTCAATCACGAGGTATATGATTTTCTGGGTCCAATAATTAGATTCCTGATTTACTTCGTTGATGTAACTCTTTAGTTTCCTCCTCCTTCTAATCAGCCTTTATGTAGGCTTAAGCTATCTCTTGATCTGCGGCTCATGGAATTAGTTATTACTTTAGCCTTTCATGGGCGCTATGGAATATTCATGATACAATCTTCTGATAATTCAATCCTTTGTCTATGCCCTAGGCTCAATTCTTTCTTTTAACTTATACCGGAGTCTTCTACGGCTGTATGATTGTCAACATACATCCTGCATGTATAAAAACTTTGAACTCTTAAGTGCGTTCATAACATAACTAACTCTGGATTATCAATCAAATGATTCTTTCTGTTCCTTCTCGACTTTCTTTAAATGAAAGCAATTACTTTTCCTGGTCTTCCTGCCCCTTGTTGCATGCATACTTAGCTTATCTTAGTTCCCACACATGCCGGGATTTTTTGTGCAACCATATGGTCTCGAATATTACTTTTGATTTTTTTTCCCGTTTATTAGCCACGGTAGGTGCCACTTTCTTTTGGAGTGCACACGATTTTGTAGTGAGACTGTTTTTACATAACCATTTCTCATTCAAGTTACTATGTTTAGGTTGAACCCTTCTCCCTTATTTCCTCAGCTAGTCTTTTGTTGTAGTACTTAGGGAGACCCTCTGGCTCTTGTAAAGCTACGAGCTTATTACATCGTATACTCAACGGATCTTTTGATGTCCTTCTTTGCCTATAATTATCCGTAGTTATTTACCTCCATTCCCTTATAGGGCTGCTTCTGAACTGAAGTTTTGACTGTCTTCCCAGTGAGACTATCTTTTATTTCCATAACATTCATACGGTACCTTTAACTACCCCGACTCCTATCTGAATATTTCTCAAGTATTACAATGTCATATCTGCAAGACTGAATTCCCCATGTTGGGGTTCACTATGTTTATCTTGCACGATCTATTGATTTATCTGTATTCTCTTGTCTAGCCATAACTGTCATGCCCCAAAACCGAGGAGCGTGACCGGCGCTCAACCGAGTGAACCCGACCGAGCAAGCCTGTTAGATTCCTTCTACCCAAACTCATTCATGAATAAAGAGAATATATATTTTCTTTAATTAAACAATAAAATGGTCATGTCTACAATTACCAATTTATTACCATAAGTTTCACCATTTTTAATGTCTCAAATGGACAAGTAATACAACCACAACATAGCATAGTTTGTCTTTCCCAGCACCAATACACAACCCACACTATGTCTACGGAGCCTCTATAGATAAAGAAGACTACAATGATAATGCCGTCAACAAGGCTCTGGCTATACCTCAAACAGAATACACAAAGTACAAAAGATTCATGACCCCGGAATGAAGTGGGGCTCACCCAGTCAGCTGGGAAGAAGGTGCACTGCTATCACTAGCCAATATCTCCTGCTGTGGAATCACTTGCATCCATTGAAAGATGCAGCACCCCTGGCAAAAGGGACGTTAGTACTGTCGAATAGCACTAGTATGTATAACTAAACACCTTCTCAATCGAATGACAAATAATACAATTAAGATTATCATAATATCAATGAAAGCCTTAATTAACATCAAACCTCAATTTAGGATCAAGACAGTGTTCAAATTAATTTCCATATCTCACATTGGGAGATTTTTAGTATCGATATACCATTGTCCACAATACCATTATTCACCATACCGGTACCACCGTACTCATAGCACGGAGTCCGATTACGACCCGATCGGCTAGGCCATCTCATTAGAGACATCAACCATAATTTCTCTCAATATCAATACCACCGTCTTTAACACGGAGTCCGATCACGACCCGATCGGCTAGGCTATCCAATAGGGATATCAACCACAATTACCATTTCAATTACAATTTCCAGCACAATCACCACCATGTGTGCGGCATGGTATCCGATCACGACCCGACCGGCTAGGATGTCTTATTTGAGACATCAACCTTTTTATATCGATCATCGCATTTTGTATTACTTTCACATCTTTTCATTTCATTGGTAGTAATGGCCATAATTATAAGATCATTTTTGGCACGTTGGCCATATTCAGTATTTCATGATCACCTTATCAATCTCAAATATCATTATCATTATCATCATCAACAATAATTATAATTCAAATCAAGGTGTGTAGTACACATGTGAGCAATTTAGAGTCTAAGGAACATAGAGATATTTCACAAAACTTGGCATAATAGCCTTCATTTAAACTTGACTTAAAGTTGAAACATTATTAATGCACAACCCATATTTTAACGCATCCTCAATTGGTAACATAACATGAATAAAGCATTTGGGATGCTTGTTGAACATATTTCTTTCAACCCAATCTTACTCGGATTAGCCAGTTTCATAATAAATCACTCGGGACTTACATAATTTACATGAATATCGTGGGATTCAATTCTAAGAGAAGAGTTTAGCCAACATACCTCACTTGAGCTTCCTTACACTCTAAAACTTTCCGGAATTTTTAGCAACATCAATCTATTTCAGAAATATAATAAATTGAATCAAAATTAGGAAGATGATCATGGTTCTCACTTGAGCATTTTATCAAACACTAGGTGTGCATTTTATAGCTGATCGGGTGGAGATCAGACGCCATGTTGCGCACATGGTACTACTCTTGGTAACAACTTTCTTTCGCATCACCTGTCAAACCACATTGTCCGTGGGGAGATGGACTTGCTGATGGTATATCGGTGCTAATGATCTCCCAACCAAAATTATATATGAAGTTCATATTTTGAAAATTATTATGTTTTAACTAGACATTTGGATATTGTTGATTGTGGCTTGTTGTTTCTATGTGTTGCCTTTTCTTATATGGGCATTCTATTTTGAAAGAGGATTTTTAGCTATACATACTAGTGCTATTCGATAGTACTAACGTCCCTTTTGCCGGGGGCGCTGTATCTTTAATGGATGTAGGTGGTTCTACAGCATGCGATATTGATCAGTGATAGTAGTACACTCTTTTCAGCTGATTTGGTGAGCCCCACTTCATTTCGGGGTCATGTATCTTTTGTTTCTCATGTACTGTGTCTTGATGTATAGCCGGGGCCTTGTTGCCGGTATTTCCATATTACTCTTCTATTGTAATTAGAGACTCCGTAGACATATTGTGGGTTATGGTTGATGTTGGGAATTGAACTAGAAATGCCGGTACTTGGAAATCATGTTTTTCATTAATTTTATAAACTCGTAATATTTTAAAATTTATAAATGAAGCTGCTAATGGGAATGAAATGGAAGTTATTAATGAAATCTTTTCAGTGTTGATTAATGGAGTACATCTCCTCTTTATTCATGGATGAGTTTGGGTAGAAGGAAATCTAACAGGCTTGCTCAGCCGGGTTCTCTCGGTTGAGCGCCGGTCGCGCTCCCCGAGTTTGGGGCGTAACATATATCATTAATTATCAAACTTCTTGGACAAATAAGCTTGCGAAGCCTCTTCAATAGTGTCAAGAGTGCCCAACCATACTTTCTTATGCCTAATTCGGTCTGTTATCACAACACCATATCTCCCGTTCTTTTGCTAATGGATGGGGCTCCATAGCTCATTTGAAACTTCACAACACAATATAGCGTGAGATTTTGCAAATTTTAGGGAGTACGGTGCAATCTTTCTCAAGAGAATCGGTTCAGATATGTTAAGGCTATCCCTTCTTTCTTTTGGCATGGTCAATGATACAAATGAAACGAGCAAAATATGCAACTTCCATAAATGACTCTATTCATAGAATTACTAGGGGTGTCTATATTCTTGATTCCCCATGTGAATTATTATTATATCTTCTGTTCATGGGTCTCAGAAAAATACGTATTTGATAAAGTTTATCTGAAAGGCATATTGATTTTTATGACATTCCGAGAAATCTTATTAACGTATTTCTTATGCATTTCATGCATTTATGCATATACATTGACCCATGACCAGATGGCGTTATATACGCATATATTATATGTATATGGGATATGGAAAAAGGTTATGGCATTATATACGCACCACCACCTGATCAGCTGGTATATGTTGATATTTTGCCCACAGTGGCCGAGATGATATGATGGGATGCACTTAGAGGCTTGATGATGTTATGTACACATATACCTATGTATGGCACGACATTTATATGCAGGTGCATGACATTATAAATGTTTCTGAATTTAAAAGTTATTTAGACTTACAAGCGGAATTCTTTATTCCATGTTTCATCAATGTCTGTTATGTATTGATCATCATGCCTTACATACTCAGTACATTATTTGTACTAACGTCCTTTTTGCCTGGGGACGCTGCGTTTCATGCCCGCAGGTCTCGATAGATAGGTCGAGAGTCCTCTATGTAGGCGATCAGCTCAGCGGAAGATGTTGGTGCACTCCGTTTGCTCCGGAGTTGCTTGTTTGGTCAGTATGATTTAGATGTGTATTGTTTGGTATGGCGGGGCTCTATCCCGACCTTTATGACAATTATGTATTCTTCGAGGCTTATAGACAAATGTCAGTGTACGTAAAAGATTGTATGGCCTTATTGGCCTATGTTCAGTGTGCGAGTGGTTATTTTGGTCTTAGAGGCCTATATGTCTTATGTATAAGTTGGTATTACATGTTGTATTCTACCTATCTCACGACAACCTCTCCAGCTCAGTTATCTATGATAGTATGATAGAAAAAGATACGTTATGTTGGTACTCGGTTGAGTAAGGTACCGGGTGCCCGTCACGGCCCATCGGTTTAGGTCGTGACAATATTCTTGAGAAAGATTGTACCGTGATCTCTTAAAATTGCAAATCCCATTGCTATTACGCAGTATAACTTCATACTAATTCCTTTGTTGAAGATCCGATTCTTGGAGATTTTGATGTAAGCATCTCCATTTTGTGTGAATTAGATCGCTATCTTTTATGGATTTTCTTGCTAAAACTCATCCATCACTTAAAAGATATAAGTATCTACATTTTGTGACTTAGAAAAGTCTTTATGTCTTGATGGTGTGGGCCCCACCTTGATAAGTATGACTAGGCCAAAACATGTCCACTTATGCCACATTTCAACCTAATTTAAGAGTCATATTTTAGGTCTTTTATCCAACTCATGGGCTGCCACGTTGGTGGCCCTTAATCTTATCCAAATAATTCACCCCCTTTCCTTAATTAACTAGGTAATGTTCCATTACCCAATAATTAACCAATTACCCACATAATTAAGAATTATCTCAATTTACTTAAAATACTACTCACTTTTAACACACTTTATACACCTCACTACCATGGCCATATGGTACATTGTATGGTATTAGTCCATAAATATCGGGTATTTTAGCTCGGGCCGTATTTTATCCCAAAATACCAAATTTCAACGAAATTCATTTTCTTAGATTTGCTTACCATCTCTCCTTCACGAATTACTCATCACTTGTTTGAAATAGCATAATGCTTATAATCGCAAAATAATCCCATTCCCGAACTTACGTCGATTAACTTACGACGAAAATTTAACGTACGAAAATGCGAGATGTAATATCTCATTTTCGAGCTTTCATCAATTTATTTATAGCGTACTTTCACGTACGAAAATATGGGGTGTAACAGAATAAGTCCAAAGGCCAAGGCATTCCCCCCTTTAGGCCTCTTTCTCACACTACGACCTGTGGTCGGAATCTTTTCAATCTTGTAACTGATGCTACCTTTTATCATGCAGCATGTATGACTCTGACCTTGTAAGTGCGCCTATGCAATTCTTCTCTCCTTTTTCCTCTAGTTTTTAGCCAATCTCTAGGCCTCACTTTGTACACGTATATAGAGCTTGACAAGATGTCCCTCTGAGCATCTATAGGTATATTGAAGTTCTTTGCTCAGTACTTTATCGAACTTACGAATATTGCTATATCTTATTTCATAGGCCCAGTTATCTATCCGCATGACTTTACTGCATCTAAGTAGGTCATACTATACCATAACTCTTACCTCGATTTATCGTTACTAAGGTCTGCTACCAAACTCCAGGTTACTCTCGTCGCTTATCCTATATGCATAAATCTAAGTCCTTTAATGCTTCTTCATTACTATTCCTCTTAAGAATGATGGCCTAATCTCATCTCATACTTTGTGACTTTTGTCCATCCATTGTTGATTCACCTTAATGTTGATCTATAATCCACCACTGATAACTTGACCTCTTATGTAACACTGCTGCTAGGGCTCACATCTCATCAAGGAACATCTGAAATAATTAGACTGATCCACCTGGGGCCGATACCATGCTTCCATAACCATATTTCATAGCATCCCAATGTGATTCACCTTGCGTGGGTATTTTAGTTCTGTACAATTCATGAAATCCCCCTTGGTTACATGGGTATAACCATATTTCATACAATTCATTACTCAATCGAAGGCCCAAACGTCATCATTCATTTATCACAATTACACCCTCATTCTATTACTAGGGCAGCATTCCATCTCTTCTAAATGCTATTAGTCTTAGACTCCCTTGAGTTCATTCAGGCTATACTAAGCTTTTGATAACTTAGAGAAACCATTAGCTCTCTTAATTAGGCTTCTCGATACCTAGAAACCATAGCCTGGATGATATGCCACTGATGCCGCCGCTATCATTCCTGAATACTGAATCCCAATGCTTCTAGCCCTTCATCTGAAGTTATAGATTATTCACAACCTTCTAGACTTGAGTATCTCGTACGTTGTTCACCTTTACCTTACTTACCTTAAAATCTCGCATCACATCTTCTATTTCTTTCATGACCTCCCTTCCATATAGGTATGATTCACATCCACAACTTGAAGCTCTATTATAATACTTGCACCTTTGGCGCATACACAATCTGGTGGGAGATTCATACTGACTTCTTATGAGGTTGGTACTCTTCCAACTGGCTTTCTTGTATAGCCGTTATAGAATATGGCTACTGTACTATCTCTTTTGTACCTTTGATTTTAAGAGTGATTCTGCAATATTCTCAATCATGATGTCTATAACTTTCTGGGTCCAATAATCAGACTCCTAATTTACTTAGTTGATGTAACTCTTTAGTTTCCTCTTCCTTCTGATCGGCCTTTATATAGGCTTAAGCTATCTCCCGATCTGCGGCTTCTGGTATTAGCTATTACTTTAGCCCTTCATGGACGCTATGGAATATCCATGATACAATCTTTTAACAATTCAATCCTTCGTCTATGACCTGGACTCAATTCTTTCTATTAACTTATACCGGAGTCTTTTACGGCTGTATGATTGTTAGCATATATGCTGCATGGATAATACTCCAAAATCTTTGGTGCATTCATAGTGTAATTATCTCTGGATCATTAATCGAACAATTCCTTTCGTTCCTTCTCAACTTTCTTTAATTGCAAGCAATTGCTTTTCCTGGTCGTTCTATCACTTGTTGCATTAATACTTGGCTTATCTTAGTTCACACGCATGCTGGAGTTTTCGTGCAACTCATATGATCTCGAATATTTCTTTTGATTTTTCTTCCCGTTCACTAGCCACGGTAGGTGCCACTTTCTCATGGAGTGCATACAATGTTGTAGTGAGACTGTTTTTACATGGCCATTTCTTCTTCAAGTTACTATGCTTAGGTTGAAGACCTCTTCCTTATTTCCTCAGCTAGTCTTTCATTGTAGTACTTAGGGAAGATCCTCTGACTCTTGTAAAGCTGCGAGCTTATTACATCGTATACTCGACGGAATTTTTGATGTCCTTCCTTGCCTATAATTATCTGTAGTTACTTACCTCCATGCCCTTGTGCTTGTAGGGTACCTTTAACTACCCCACTCCTATCTGAATATTTCTCAAGGATCACAATGTCATATCTGCGAGACTGAATTCCCCATGTTGGGGTTCACTATGTTCATCTTGCACGAACTGTTGATTTGTCTTTATCCTCTTGTCTAGCCATAACTAAGCTCTTCCTGGATCAACTACTCATTGGCCCATTCTCATATCAATATTCTGCGTAATATTTCTTGGGTTATTTCCTTTGTCTTAACTTACCTCTCGCACTGGTTCCTTATTTATCCATAACATCCCGGGCAGGAACCCTTACTTCCTTTCTTTGATGTTATGCTTGCATAATGATCTGGAATCGTAGCATATCTGTAGGATTCGGATAAGTGCATTCTCATTCCTTTCTTATTTTTTTTATCGCATTCTTTCTTTACCATTCCATAGTTACTAGAACCACTTAATTCTGTCTTAATGCCACATCTCTCCATATTCTTCCCTTTAGGGGAAGATTTAGCGTTACGACGATCTACCTATAGATGTTTTACCTCCTCATCCCTGGCATCTTTTCACATCATCGATGATCCTTACTCGCCTTGCAGTAATCCTTCTATACCAAGGATAACAAATTTCCTTACTCGCGAGGGTGACACTTAGTATAACTGGAACATACAGTCCCTTAAGCTTAACCATTGCTTGCTTTAAGGAAGCATCTTCCTGAATGACCATTCTCTGAATTTCTCATAAATCTTCTTCTGTTGTCCATTCTATTATCGCCGGAACGAAATCTGAAATTCTCATGATGTCGACCATTATCAAATCACTCAGTCCCTAATTCATGTTTAGTTTATATTGTTTATCAGCCCATACTTATTTCTATTATTCTGGGGTCCAACTTTTCCTTCTGGCAGTCGCGTTGGAGTCACGAACTTGTTTCTCGAAATGAGGATATGACTTTATGGCCTATACTCTTTTTGTTGTCTCAAGGCCTGTCACCTCTCGTCTTTTCCTTCACTTGACTATAAACTCGGTAATGCTGTCATCTTTTTGATCTACCATTGTCATCCATATATCACATCATACTCATAATGCTTCATTAACTCTCTTCTTATTTCCCGCTAACATTTATGTCTATCACTTTATTCTGAAGACTCGAACAAGACATTCTTTGGCTTTTAGCTCCCTTTGCTCCATCTACTGGCTTTTCGGGTTGCCTAACATTCTTTCTCTACTAGGGACGTGAGCCACACTAAGATAATATTTGTCCCTTCAAGGCTTCCAGTGCCTATCTTTGTAGTACTCATATAGTTGTACTATTTTAGAGTGCACCATCTAGGTGTCTCACAAGGAGATCTATTACCACATTTGCAATATCCTTCGAAAATGTCAACTAACACAAACAATCCATTCACCATTTTGGGTTACTCTAACCCAGCCGGATCCTGATATCCTGTCCTTCTCTCAAACCATATTGGTTAGCTTCCATAGGGCATAACTGAGATGGGTGTGGCCAATTGTACATGCATATATCACTGTTGAAATTAACTCAAAATGCTTATATTTCTCTGCTTAAATTGTAAATACTGATAATGTTCATTAACTGGGCGTCTCGTACCCTTCTTCACCTTGCTTCTTCTACTTGTTGAAATAGGTATCTAGCTTCTGAATCTCCCATTGCCTTTCACCATAGGGGTGGATATATATTCTTGCCTTAAGGCTCTTTATCAAGAGGCTTACACGTCTTAGTACACACATGATCTGCTGAAGACCTCACATTTACTCATCATGAGCATCATGCAAAATCGAGTTCCTCTGACTTAACTCTTCCATAGCCACATTCAATCCCTTACCAACCGTCTTTCTAGATGTAGGCATCATCGTATTATGAATAAGATAAAGTTTAGGAAATTGAGTTCTTACAACTGAGCTCTACCACACGATTTAGAGTAAGAAGAAAGAGTGACAGTCCTAAATGCCTTATAGCCTCCTACTTATAAGTGTGGTGCACAACACACCCATAAACACGACTCTACTAGACACGGCTTGTAGACTCCCTACGACAGAACTGCTCTGATACCACTTTTGTCACGACCCAAACCGATGGGCCGCGACAGGCACCCGGTGCCTTACTCAATCGAGTACCAATGTTACATATCCTTCTTATCATAATGTCGTTGGCAAATGGTCCAAACGGGCCGTAGTGGGCTAACCAGAATAAACATAAGGGAATACTCAATATAAGACGACCCAATCTGATATAAAAACTTATACATTTGACATACGGGCCTATAAGGCCACAATGATCACTCGTACACTGAACATAGGCCGATAAGGCCATACAATATTTCATATACATGCCATCTGTCTACAAGCCTCTAAGAATACATAATTGTCATAAAGGTTGGGACAGAGCCCCGCCATACCAATCAATACATGTCTTTATCATACTGACCAAATAGCAACTCCGGAGCAAATTGAGCACACCAACACCTTCCGCTGAGCTCATAGCTTACTTGGAGGGCTCTCAACCTGTCTATCGGGACCTGCGGGCATGAAATGCAACGTCCCCAGGCAAAGGGACATCAATACAAATAATGTACCGAGTATGTAAGGAATGAAAATCAGTAAATAATAGACATGAGATAAACATGGAGTAAAAGACTCAACATGTATGTCTGAATAGCTTTGTGAATCATTAGCATTTACAATGCCATGCATATGCATATAAATGTCATACCATGCTTAGGTATATGCGTTCATAACATCATCAAGCCTCTGAGGGCATCCCATCATATCATCTCAGCCACTGTGGGCAAATCATCAACGTATACCAGCTGATCAGGTAGTGATGCGTATATAACGCAGTAACCTTTTCCCATATCCCATATACATATAATATATGCGTATATAACGCCATCTAGTCATGGGTCAATGTACATATATAAATGAATAAAATGCATATGAAATACGTCAATAAAATCTCTCGGAATGTCATAGGACAATTATGCCTTTGATTAGTGTCATGAAATAAACTTTATCAATTTATGTATTTTCTGAGACCCATGAACAAATGGTAGAATAATGAGACACATGGGGAATCAAGAATATAGACACCTCTATTCATTTATGGAAGTTGTGCATTTGCTCGTTTCGTTTGCATTGTATTGATCATGCCAAAAGAAAGAAGGGATAGTCTTAACATACCTGAACTGATTCTCTTGACAATCCCTCTAACACACGTCTTTTGTGATAAAACACGTAACGGTGAATCGAAGTAGGGGAAAATCCGTATGATGTTCTTGAGAAAGATTATACCGGGCTCCCTTAGAATTTGCTATTCACACTTTACAAAATCAACAAGCCAACGTTATCTATATTGTAAGGCCCCGTAAAATTTTGCAAAAGAAAAATAATGTTTCATGGTGCCGGACTAGGCTTGAGTAAAAATAATATTTACTCATGTGAATCTTAGTACAACCTTTCACCCGCAGACTGACGGGCAGGCAGAACGGACTATTCGGATGCTTGAGGATATGTTGCACGCTTGTCTTCTAGACTTCAAAGGTAGCTGGGATGATCATTTACCACTCATAGAATTTGCATACAACAATAGCTATCATGCTAACATTCAGATGGCACCGTTCGAGGCTTTATAAGGTAGGAGATGTAACTCCCATAGGGTGGTTCGAAATTGGGGAAGCAGAGTCGATAGGGCCAGACCTCGTGCATCAGGCTATGGAAAAGGTTTAAATCATTAAGGAGCGGTTGAAAACTGCTCAGAGTAGTCAAAAATCCTATTCGAATGTTCGTCATAGGGATTTGGAGTTCAAAAACGATGATTGGGTATTCTTGAAAGTTTCCCCCATGAAGGGTGAAATGCGATTTGGTAAAAAAGGGAAATTGAGTCCGAGGTATGTCCGACCGTACAAAATCATTCAGAGAATCGGTGAGGTAGCGTACAAGCTTGAGCTACCACCTGAGATGTCATTAGTACACCCGGTGTTTCATGTGTCTATGTTGAAAAAATTAGTTGGAGATCCGACACTCATTGTTCCGGTTGAGACTGTTGAGGTTAATGAGAAATTGACTTACGAAGAGATTCTAATTTTTATTATTGATCGGCAAGTCCAAAAATTGAGAAATAAAGAAATTGCCTCCGTGAAATTGTTATGGCAAAACCAATAGGTTGAAGAGGCTACTTGGGAGGCTGAGGAAGAAATGAAGAAAATGTATCCTTATTTGTTTGAATGACCATGTATTTATAAAGTAGTGATCTAGGAAAATTATAAGACTAACTTTCTATGAATTTTGTATCATTTGAACAATTGGCGTTAAGGGTGTTCTTTTCTGGAAATATATTGCTTATGAGGCCACAATTGGTGTTATTTTGTATTATGTTACGTTGTTGAATTATGTATATGTTGTTAGGATATGTTTCTGGGGCTCTCTGATAGGTGGATAGGCCTAGTTACAAGGGAAACTCTGGCGAAATTTTTGGAAATTTAGGGAGTTAGTCAAATTTGGCGTTGTTGGTGTGTAGTATGAAAACTGAGTTGCATAAGATGCTAATAACAGATTTTTACCCTCATTCGAGGACGAATGATCCTAAGTGAGGGAGAATGTAAGGCCCCGTAAAATTTTATAAAAGAAAAATAATGTTTCATGGTGCTGGACTAGGCTTACATGTTTGAGGATTGTAGAAATTCTTCGCGGCGAGCTTGCGAGTTGCGGCTCGGAATTTTTGGGTTGAACAATGCACCAGAAAGTAAATGAAAATGTTTGACAGAAAAATGCATTTCTGCGGTCCATTAAGCGACCGTAGAATCACTCTGCGGGCCGCATAATGGCCGCAGAAGTGAGGCAAGAGAGGGCCGCATAGTGACCACAGAATGGGGGCCGCAGAATGGTCGACTATGCGATCGCATAACTGTTCTATGGTTCATTATGCGACCGCAGAACAGGTCTGTGGGCCGCATAGTGACCACAGACACAGACAGATTTTTGCCGGTTATGGACAGCAATTATGCGACCGATATGCGCTCCGCATATCGATTATGCGATCGCAGACCTTGTTCTGGAGCTCCATTTTTGTATTTTTAAAACCCAAGCCTACTTCATTAAATACACGCACTTTGGGCTATTTTTGAGCTAAAATCTGAAATTTTAGAGTGAGAGAGAGTGCCCTAGAGTGAGAAGGTGTTCTTCAATAATTGTTCTTCAATTCTTGCTCAAATTTTGGAAGATTAAGAAGGGAAACTCACTAGATCTTCATCCTAGAGGTAAGATTCTACACCCTAACCCCTAATTTCGAAATTATCTGTAAATGGGTAATTAGCAAGATAATTTTTGGGCATGAGAGTTGTTTATTTTACATGCATGTGATATCAAGGGGTGTAGGAAGATTGTTGAACTAAGCATAGTAAAGATTGGGTTGTGGGATGATGGAATCCTCCATAAAAGGACCTTGAAACCTTATGCACACCTAGTGTTCGATAAAATGCTCAAATAAGCTAAAACCATGATCATCTTCCTAATTTTGGTTCAACTTGTTATATTTCTAAAATAGATTGAAGTTGCTAAGAATTCCGGAACATTTAGAGTGTAAGGAAGCTCAAGTGAGGTATGTTGGCTAAACTCTTCTTTAAGAATTGGAATTTCCATTATCCTTGTAAGTTCCAAGATATTGATTACAAATCGAGTTTTTCGATAATTTTTGTGATAAGGATATATGTTCAATTCGTATTTCAAATACTCTTATCATATTGCATTATAAGTTGAGGATGTGTTCCAAACTATGGATTGTGTATCCACATGTTATAATTTCAAGTCGTGATTTATGTGGAAGTTATTATGCCAAGTTGTGTAGAGATTGGGATTGTGATACACCTCCACCCGCATATATTGGGGTGAGGCGGCATGACCGCTTTGTGTAGGGATTATGGTATTGTGGGACTGCACCTTCACCTGCATACATTAGGGTGAGGCGGTACGAAACCCGCTTTGTGTGTAGTTTTGATATTGTTGTGGCACCACCACCCACATATATATATTGGGGTGAGGCGGCATAACCGCTTTGTGTTGGTATTGGTATCGTTGATGCATTTCCACCCGCATACATAAAGGTGAGGCGGCATAGCCGGTTTGTGTAGGTTCTTGATACTGTGGTTATACATCCACCCGCATACATTGGGGTGAGGCGGAGGGGCCGCTTGAGTAGAGTTGTGGTATTGTACTTACACCTCCACCTGCATACATCGGGTCAGGCGGCGGGGCCGCTTTGTGTGAAGATGGTTACAGAGGATCTCATCTTAAATCCTATAAATGTTATTGATATCTCTTAATAAGCTTGCTCTGGTTTAAACGGTTATCCATATTATTCTATTGTCGCCCTGATTCATCATATTCATATTGTATTTCTAAATTCTTAAATTGGTGTTTGGTTTTCATACTAGTACTATTCGACGGTACTAACGTCCCCTTTGCCGGGGGCACTGCATCTTTAGATGGATGCAGGTGGCTCCACAGTAGGAGGTATTGATTAGTGATAGCAGTACACCTTCTTCCCAGGTGACTTGGTGAGCCCCACTTTATCCCGGGGTCATGTATCTTCGTTCTTTGTGTATTCTGTTTGAGGTATAGCCGGGGCCTTGTTGTTGGCATTATCATTGTACTCTTCTTTATCTATAGAGGCTCCGTAAACATAGTGTGGGTTGTGTATTGGTGCTGGAAAAGACAAACTATGTTATGTTGTGGTTGTATTACTTGTCCCATTTGAGACTTTAAAAAAATAATGAAAACTATAGGTAATGAATTGGTATTGTAGACATGATCACGTTTTTGTCTAATTAATGAAAGTATGTATTATCTTCATTCGTGGATGAGTTTGGGTGGAAGGAAATCTAACATGTTTGCTCAATCGGGTTCACTCGGTTGAGTGCCGGTCGCGCTCCTCGGTTTTGGGGAGTGATATATATTTGGTATGGAATTGTTTTGCTTTCTGAAGGATTCATGACCAGCTCACTCTCTTTACATAAGAGATTCAATTCTAGGTTTGATCTTTTGTTATTAAGGAATAAACACCTTACTAGTTGTAGGAAATCCTTTAGTGGGTGTGGCCCACTTAATAGATGACTAAGCCACCTTATTCCTCAAAATCTGCCATCTATGCAAGACGTAAGAGTGACTTAAATAGGATGGGGGTGCTGCCACGTTTGGGGGTTTAATCTTTACCCAATAATTCCTTAATTAATTAGGTAATATCCCATTACCCAATAATTAACCAATTACCCATAATTAAGAACTATCCCAAATTACTTAAAATACTACTCACTTTTAACATACTTTATATACCTTACTATCATGGCCATGTGGTACCTTGTATGGTACTAGTAGACATAGTGTGGGTTGTGTATTGGTGCTGGCAAAGACAAACTATGTTATGTTGTGGTTGTATTACTTGTCCCATTTGAGACTTTAAAAAAATGATGAAAACTATTGGTAATGAATTGGTATTGTAGACATGATCACGTTTTTGTCTAATTAATGAAAGTATGTATTATCTTCATTCGTGGATGAGTTTGTATGGAAGAAAATCTAACAGGCTTGCTCGGTCGGGTTCACTCGGTTGAGCGCCGGTCGCGCTCCTCGGTTTTGGGGAGTGACATATATTTGGTATGGAATTGTTTTGCTTTCTGAAGGATTCATGACCAGCTCACTCTCTTTACATAAGAGATTCAATTCTTGGTTTGATATTTTGTTATTAAGGAATAAACACCTTACTAGTTGTAGGAAAGCCTTTAGTGGGTGTGGCCCACTTAATAGATGACTAAGCCATCTTATTCCTCAAAATCTGCAATCTATGCAAGACTTAAGAGTGACTTAAATGGGATGGGGGTGCTGCCACGTTCGGGGGTTTAATCTTTACCCAATAATTCCTTAATTAATTAGGTAATATCCCATTACCCAATAATTAACCAATTACCCATAATTAAGAACTATCCCAAATTACTTAAAATACTACTCATTTTTAACACACTTTATACACCTTACTATCATGGCCATGTGGTACCTTGTATGGTACTAGCAGACATAGTGTGGGTTGTGTATTGGTGCTGGGAAAGACAAACTATGTTATGTTGTGGTTGTATTACTTGTCCCATTTGAGACTTTAAAAAAATGATGAAAACTATTGGTAATGAATTGATATTGTAGAAATGATCACGTTTTTGTCTAATTAATGAAAGTATGTATTATCTTCATTCGTGGATGAGTTTGGGTGGAAGGAAATCTAACAGGCTTGCTCGGTCGGGTTCACTCGGTTGAGCGCCGGTCGCGCTCCTCGGTTTTGGGGAGTGACATATATTTGGTATGGAATTGTTTTGCTTTCTGAAGGATTCATGACCAGCTCACTCTCTTTACATAAGAGATTCAATTCTTGGTTTGATCTTTTGTTATTAAGGAATAAACACCTTACTAGTTATAGGAAAGCCTTTAGTGGGTGTGGCCCACTTAATAGATGACTAAGCCACCTTATTCCTCAAAATCTGCCATCTATGCAAGACTTAAGAGTGACTTAAATGGGATGGGGGTGCTGCCACGTTCGGGGGTTTAATCTTTACCCAATAATTCCTTAATTAATTAGGTAATATTCCATTACCCAATAATTAACCAATTACCCATAATTAAGAACTATCCCAAATTACTTAAAATACTACTCACTTTTAACTCACTTTATACACCTTACTATCATGGCCATGTGGTACCTTGTATGGTACTAGTAGACATAGTGTGGGTTGTGTATTGGTGCTGGGAAAGACAAACTATGTTATGTTGTGGTTGTATTACTTGTCCCATTTGAGACTTTAAAAAAATGATGAAAACTATTGGTAATGAATTGGTATTGTAGACATGATCACGATTTTGTCTAATTAATGAAAGTATGTATTATCTTCATTCGTGCATGAGTTTGTATGGAAGGAAATCTAACAGGCTTGCTCGGTCGGGTTCACTCGGTTGAGCGCCGGTCGCACTCCTCGGTTTTGGGGAGTGACATATATTTGGTATGGAATTGTTTTGCTTTCTGAAGGATTCATGACCAGCTCACTCTCTTTACATAAGAGATTCAATTCTTGGTTTGATATTTTGTTATTAAGGAATAAACACCTTACTAGTTGTAGGAAAGCCTTTAGTGGGTGTGGCCCACTTAATAGATGACTAAGCCACCTTATTCCTCAAAATCTGCCATCAATGCAAGACTTAAGAGTGACTTATATGGGATGGGGGTGCTGCCACGTTCGGGGGTTTAATCTTTACCCTATAATTCCTTAATTAATTAGGTAATATCCCATTACCCAATAATTAACCAATTACCCATAATTAAGAACTATCCCAAATTACTTATAATACTACTCACTTTTAACACACTTTATACACCTTACTATCATGGCCATGTGGTACCTTGTATGGTACTAGTAGACATAGTGTGGGTTGTGTATTGGTGCTGGGAAAGACAAACTATGTTATGTTGTGGTTGTATTACTTGTCCCATTTGAGACTTTAAAAAAATGATGAAAACTATTGGTAATGAATTGGTATTGTAGACATGATCACGTTTTTGTCTAATTAATGAAAGTATGTATTATCTTCATTCGTGGATGAGTTTGGGTGGAAGGAAATCTAACAGGCTTACTCGGTCGGGTTCACTCGGTTGAGCGCCGGTCGCGCTCCTCGGTTTTGAAGAGTAACATATATTTGGTATGGAATTGTTTTGCTTTCTGAAGGATTCATGACCAGCTTACTCTCTTTACATAAGAGATTCAATTCTTGGTTTGATCTTTTGTTATTAAGGAATAAACACCTTACTAGTTGTAGGAAAGCCTTTAGTGGGTGTGGCCCACTTAATAGATGACTAAGCCACCTTATTCCTCAAAATCTGCCATCTATGCAAGACTTAAGAGTGACTTAAATGGGATGGGGGTGCTGCCACGTTCGGGGGTTTAATCTTTACCCAATAATTCCTTAATTAATTAGGTAATATCCCATTACCCAATAATTAACCAATTACCCATAATTAAGAACTATCCTAAATTACTTAAAATACTACTCACTTTTAACACACTTTATACACCTTACTATCATGGCCATATGGTACCTTGTATGGTACTAGTTCATAAATACTGGGTATTATAGCTCGGACCGTATTTTATCTCAAAATGATAAACTTCGATGAAACTCATTTTCTTTGATTTGCTTAGTCTCTCACCTTCACGAATTTACTTATCACTTGTTTGAAATAGCATAATACTTATAACCTCCAAATAATCTCATTCCCGAGCTTACGTTGATTAACTTACGACAAAACTTTAACATACGAAAATGCGGGATGTAACATCTCATTTTCGAGCTTTCATCGATTTACTTATGGCATACTTTTTCACGTACGAAAACATGGAGTGTAACAGGTTTACGTTGATGATTTGCCCATAGCGTTCGAGATGATATGATGGTATGTCCTCAAAGCCTTGATGATGTTATGAACGCATATATACCTAAGCATGGTATGACATTTATACGCATATGCATGACATTGTAAATATTAATGATTCACAGAGTTATTCAGACTTACATGTTGAGTCTTTTCCTGTATGTTTCTCTCATGTCTATTATTTACTGATTTTCATTCCTTACGTACTCGGTACATTATTTGTACTGACGTCCCTTTTGCCTGGGGATGCTGCGTTTCATGCCCGCAGGTTCTGATAGACAGGTTGAGAGTTCTCCAAGTAGGCTATCAGCTCAACGGAAGGTGTTGGTGCGCTCCATTTGCGGGGAGTTGCTTGTTTGGTCAGTATGATTTGGACGTGTATTGTTTGGTATGGCGGGGCCTTGTCCCGACCTTTATGATAAGTATGCACTCTTAGAGGCTTGTAAACAGATGTCATGTATACGGATACTTGTATGGCCTTGTCGGCCTATGTTTTAAGTATATAATGGATCACATTGGCCTTATAGGCCCGTATGTCACAGGTATGAGTTTCTATATCAAGTTGGGTCGTTCTATGTTGAGTGTTCCCTCATGCTTTATTCTACTTATCTCATGACAGCCTTTCTGGCCCATTTAACTATAATAGTAAGATACTAAAAGATACGTTATGTTGGTACTCGGTTGAGTAAGGTACCGGGTGCCTATCGCTGCCTATCGATTTGGGTCGTGACAGAATTAATAGCGGAAAATCACATTTTGACATTGTTGTTATTGTGTCGGCTATTCGGTAATGTTCGAAGTTGTGTTGTGGCTGGAAATCATTAGAGTAACTTGGATATATAATTGTAGTTGTCATTGATATGTGTTTTGAAGGAAAAAAATATTGCAGAAGTATGTTTGATAATCATAGACGAGCTTGCCGCTCGTTGTATCGTAGTTTGGGTTGTAAAACTTGTTGTGGGAGTTGCTAGTTGTGTTGTTGTATTACCTTGCCTATGGTAGGCTTGAGGGAATGATAAGAACATGGGAAATCATGTCCATTTCATTGTAGGATAGGTTATCTTCCATTATGCAATTAAGAGAATTGTTCGTATGGTTGACAATAGTATTATTCTTGTTATTGCATAGATCGTGAAGTGGATACGAGTTGAGCTCTTGAGCCAGTGGGTTAAGACCAGGTATGTTAAGGTTATACCTTCTTTTCTTTTGGCATGATCCATGTGATACAAACAAAACGAGCAAATGTGCAACTTTCATAAATGACTCTATTCATAAAAGTATTAGGGGTGCCTATGTTCTTGATTCCCCATGTGTCCTATTATTATATCGTCTGTTCATGTGTCTTTAAAAATAAATAAGTTGATAAAGTTTATCCGAAGGCATATTGATCTTATGACATTCCTAGAGATCTTATTAACTTATTTCATTATGCATTGCATTCATTTATACATGTACAATACCCATGACCAGATGGCGTTATATACTCGTATATTATATATATGGGCTATGGGGAAAGGTTACGACATTATATACGCAGCACCACCTGATCAGTTAGTATACGTTGATGATTTCGCCCACAAAGGCCGAGATGATATGATGGGATGCCCTCAGAGGCTTGATGATGTTATGTACGCATATACATATGCATGATATGACATTTATACGCATATGCATGACATTATAAATATTTCATGATTTACAGAGCTATCCAAACTTACAAATTGAGTCCTTTATTCCATGTTTCTTTCATGTCCTTTATACACTGATTTACATGCCTTACATACTCGGTACATTATTCGTACTGACGTCCTTTTGTTCTGGACGTTGCATTCATGCCTGCAGGTATAGATAATCAGTTTGACGAGCCCTCATAGTAGACGAGGTTAGAATTCAACAAAGGATCGGTAAGATCCACTTCATTCGGAGTGCAGCCGAGTTTGTAAGTTTTCGTGTCAGAGTTTTGCTACAGACTTATGGGTAGGCCGGGTCTCTGTCCCGACCATGTTTTGATGTCAAATACTCTTAGAGGCTTTGTAGACACAGGTTCATCATGTACAGTATGTCAGAGGCCTTGACAACCCATATGTATTCATGTTTTAAGAACAATGGTTCATTGATACAACGTTTCCCACTTATAGTTATACATTACGAGTTGTGGCCATGTTGGCCCATGACGGTTACAGAAAGAATGGGTTTAGCCAACTCAACCTATGCATGTTCTAGTTTTGGTCGAACGATCATGAGTTACAGAATGGTTCGCCCGTGCCAGTAAGGCACCGGGTGCCAGCCATGCCCCTAGGTTTGGGGCATGACAGTACTCATACTATACTCTGCACTTCATGTGCATATCCAGTTACTACTGATAGTGATGGTTGCTAGTGAGCTGTTTATCCGGATTTTCTTGGAGATTTTGAGGTAGCACTGGTGTTCCATTCGCATGCCTTGAAGTTATCTCATTTATATTATGTTATTATTGTTTAGACTTTTAGTAAGAATTGTATTTTGTTCAGACTTTGTATTTAGTACTTTATAAAGCTCATGCACTCGGTGACACCAGATTTTGGATGGTTTCAGTTGTATTTTCATTATGACTTCAGTTATTTATGTTATCCCGCTGTGTGAGGCTATTTCATGTTGTTGTTGAAGTTTAATTCTGTATATCTAATGTTGACTTGCCTAGCCAGCGGTGTTAGGCGCCATCATGGCTCTGGTGGGATTTTATGTCATGACATGTTAGTACCAGAGAATTAGGTTCATATAGGTCTCATTATTCCTGAACAATCCTATTAGAGTCTTCTAAATCGGTACAGAGATGTTTGTACTTATCTTCGAGAGGTTATAGGCTTTAGGAACTTTCTCTTTCTTAATTCCTTATTGTGCGACTTTATCTCGTCTTGAAGCCTATATCTTCAGTTTTTTCCCATTCATTCTTATGCAATGTTAAGTACTCAATATCAGTTGGGCACCGACAAGTTGTAATGACGATACAGATATGGTGCGGTATGTTTCTCCCAGTATTATGAGGGAAGACTACCACTGTCATTTTGTGGAAGGGTTGTCGTCTATTGCTGCCACAATGTTGGTGTTGCCCATGGGTTAGAGGCCTTATATAGTGTATTTTGATACGTGTTAGTCTTGATGCGGTGTTGGTGCTGAGTGGTAGGATGATTGTTTAAGCATGCTGCAGTAGCATCCATATGAAAAGGATTATCACGATTTGGAGTGTGGCATTGCCCTGTAATTACCCGATCAATCGTTTTGAGCTTTGGCATTCCATTCGGTGGTTTGAGACTTTGAGTAGCTTCATATGATTTATTATGACTTGAGTGTAAGGTCAGTTTTGGTTTTCGAATGGTTCAGGATTGATTTGGAAGAACGACTCTCGATTAGGAAGCTTTAAGTTGGAAAAGTTGACCAAGGTTTGAATTTTGAATAAACGGACTCGTAATCAAGTTTTGATGGTTTCAGTAGGTTTGCATGATGATTTTGGATTTGTACGTATGTTCGAATTTAGTTTTGGAGGTCCCTAGAATAATTCGACACTATTTGTCGAAAGATGGCAGTATGAAGAACTTAAAAGTTTATAAGTTTGACTAATAGTTGATTTTGATGTTATTGGACTCCAATTGGTGTTTCGAGACGTTGGATAGGTCTATATAGTTGAATTAAACTTGTGTGCAAAGTTTGGAAGTAATCCAAAGTGTGAAAGTGTGATTCTGACACCTTTTTGAAAGAATGAAGATTTAACAACTTAAGAGAAATTCTATTCGATTTGAGCCTCGATTCTATGTTGTGATGTTCCCTTGGGTGTTTTGAGCCTTTTGATAAGTTTGGCTAATGTATTTTTACTTGTTGGTATGAATTGGATGGGGTCTCGAGGGGTTTGGATGTGTTTTGAATCATTGGTTGAGAGACTAGTAAAGTTAAGGATTTGGAGTTTGACCACGATCAATATCGGGTCTAGATGATCTCTTTTTGGTATTTTAAGTGCCCGAGCAGGTTTGTAGCGTATTTTATGATTGAAATTCATATATAGTTTGTGTCTGGAAGGTTACAAATGAGTTTTGGGTGCTTAAACGAAGATTTTACGATTGCTGTTTTTTTGGTGCAATAATTCAAAAAATACCGGTTATGTCCTTGAAATTTTCAGACTTCCTTTTAAACTTCAGTTTATCATATCTCCCTCATTTTAAAGCTAAATTGGGTGATTCAAAAGGCTATATTGGGTGTAATTTCACAAAAATTATGTTGGGCTTATCAAATGTGAGTTTAAGGATCATCTAGCATCTGATTCAGGCTGAGACAACTGTTATATTTGTTTTTTTACTTATTTCGAGATTTAATTATTTTTCTCACAAAGTTTTGGAGCTCGTGAAGAGGCGAGTTTTGGGGGAGTTTTCATCTACTTCATTGAGGTAAGTAAAACTAAGAATTTATGATTATTAAATAAATCTATCATTGATTTTTGCTCAATATCAAGAAATATTAAAGAAGAAAATAGGATTTTGGCTTGAAAGATAAGAAAGTGTATTTTGGGGGGTTTTGGAAAAACTTTTCTAAACTGAAAAGTAGAGATTTGAACCACGATTCAGAGTTGGATTTGGATGAAACTTGTATAGTTGGACTCGTATTCGAATGGCTATTCGGGATTTGTGAGTTTTGTCGGATTTCGAGAAGTGAGCCCGGGTTAAATTTTTGCTTGACTTTGAATATTTGATTAAAGATTCGACCTTTATCGTTTGAGTTTGATTCTATGGCATTATTTGATGTTACTGAGTTATTTTTGGCTATATTATAGCCGTTCGGAAGTCGATTTATGCGGGAATCCATTTTTAGAGTATTGATTTGGCTTGTTTGAGGTAAGTGTCTTGCCTAACTTTGTTTGAGGGAATTTTTCCTAATAGTGGATATTAATTGCTACAAGCGGGGTTGATGTATATATGAGGTGATGAGCGTATATACATGTTCCATGTGTATTCATGCTCGGGGTAGATTTTAGATTGTTATATTCTTGTTTGGTTGTGTGATCTACTTGATTCTATGTATTAGTCAATTGATTGACTACGCGAGCACAATAAACCATGTTAGAGCTAATGTTAAGGTTATTGGTGCCTTAGTTGCATGGTCCTTTTACCGGAGGCTAAAAAGGCATTTCGAGAGCTCACTTCTCCCATTTCACTTAGACCATTTCACTTAGTTGCTAAAAATATAATGAGGAAAAATGAGGGATTCATGGATTTGACCATTGAGTAGCAATGCAGGAATTGTGCGTAGCTACGTACAACCATCAGATTTTTAAAATAAAAGGGCATTTCGAGAGCTCACTTCTCCCATTTCACTTAGACGATTTTTGGAGCTCTCTCTCTCTCTCTCTCTCTCTCTCTCTCTCTCTCTCTCTCAAGACCCCCAACTCCTCCTATCTTCAAGGTGAGTAATTCCCACTAGTTTGGTGTTTTTATCCATCAATTCTACACTAGAACTAACTTAATCCATCATGAAATTATTAGATTTTCAAGAAATTTCTTCAAGAACTCAAAGAAGGGTTTTGCAAGATTTCTTCCAAAAGGCGATCCTACCCCTTTAGACATAGATGCATGGATTTATTATGAGTATATAAGTATGAATTAAGTGTTGGACTTATGGGGTGGTGATTGTAAGTCATAAGTTCCCAATTTAAATTCATAGCCATTATAGAGATTGAAGGGTGGTTAGTTGATGAAATTTTGTTGGTTGGGTGTGGATGGTTGGATATGCATATTGAAAATTATAAACTAAATAAGGATGATAGCAGGATAAATTATTGGTAAATGGTGGTAGTTGGATAAACAAATTCTATGGTTAAGAGTTGTAGAGATTTATGCATAGTATGTGTTTGATAAGTGTCTAAATGGCCTAAATTATGAAATTTGCTACTAATATGTAACACCCCGGAAAAATTTCGAAGTACTTAAGCGCTATTAAGAAAGTAGATGTGCGCTAATTATATTATTTTGTGTGCAGAAAAGAGACAATTATATGAATAATATCAATTTATCTTGATAATATATGTATGAAGTGCACTAAGAATGGTTTATGGTCTAAGAAGAGCCCCAAGGCTAAGGCAAGTTGAAAATTTCATGATAGAATAAAGTTTCAAGTGAGTTTGCACAAGACCTAACTTCAAAGGAGCATACCTCTCTTTATATGAAAAGTTATATGGTGTATTACCTATCAAATTAAAGCCTCTTGATTCTAGTTTCCAACGCTTCAAACCGTTCATCATTTTGACATTCCTACAAGAAGTTATGACCAGATTACCAAAGGCTGACAGAATGCGATTTTGCGACCAATTCTGCGACCATTATGCGATCGCAAAATGGTTATGCGACCGCAAACCGGTCGCAGAATGGACCAGAACAGCCCAGTTCTGGCACCGATTTATGCGACCATTATGCGACCCGCACATCAATTGTGCGGTCCATTGTGCGACCGCATAGTTGAGTTCGGAGGGTTAATTTTTCTCTTTTCATAACCCGACCCCATTTTGATAAATAGGTTTTGGGGCTTATTTTGGGGTATTTTTTTGAGGGTTTTATAGAGAGGTAAGAGCATTTTAGAGAGAGAAGGAGGGAACCTAACATTATAATCATCCAATCTTGCACCAATCTTCAAGAATCAAGGAAGCTAATCACAAGATCTTCATCTAAGAGGTAAGGTTCCATAGCCTAGTTTTCAATTTCGAGTTTGGGTAAAAGATGATTGATTTGGAGTATGATTCTTGGGTATAAGAGCATTATTTATACATGTATGTACTAATAAGGTTTGTGGGAAGGTTGTTGAGCTCAAATAAGTAAAGATTGGGTTGTGGAGTGAAGAAAATCTTGTAGAAGAACCTTGTAATTAGATTTGCACACCTAGTGTTTGATAAAATACTTAAATGAGTTGAGATCATGAATATCTTCCTAATAATGGTTCAATTTTTGTTATGTCTCAAAATAGATTGGGATTGCTAGAATTTCCAAAACGTTGTAGTAATTTAAGGAAATCTCAAAGCAAGGTATGTTGGCTAAACTTTCTCTCTTAGAATAGATATCCATAATGTTTCTGTAAGATCAAGTATGATTGGCTCAAGATTCCTAACTTCTATATTCCGGGTTATTCCCTATAAACTTGTTTATTCCAAATGAGCCTTATGTCGAAAGATAGATGTTCAAAGTATGGTTTGCATATTAAAATGTTGTGGCTTTGAATCGTGTTTTAGATGAGAACTAGTATACTAATTGTGTGAGAAAATCTCAATATTCTTACGACTCGAAATTGCTCATATGTTTACCTAAAGTCTGGATTGGAAATGTATTATTGTTGATAACCTATAAAGGTGGTTGGAAATGAAATAAGTAAATTGGGATATAAAGTGTGGCCAATGTGGAAGAGCGAAAGTTATACTTGTGGCCAATGGTGCCAATATAATGAAATGATGTAAGAAAGGTTATGAAATGAGCCTCGAATCAAATGTTTTAAAATGACTTCGAAAATAGAATTGCCTAAAAGCTTTCGTACTCAAGTCATGCCATAAGTGGTTGTTTTAACAAATACTATGCTTTGTGAGTATTTCCAATGTGTTTTACGTTCTTACATATTCGTGAGTGCAAATTGTGTATTATCCTTTTTGGGGAAAAGTATTTCAAGAATAAATGGTGTGTTACTTGTTGATGATTTTCACTTGCGCATCAATTGCCAATTATATTACTCCATTTCTCGGAAAGAAATCTTTTGAGCTTAAATTGTTCATTTCTAATGAACATAAAGTTGCGATTTCCGGAATATTATATGTATGTTGATATTTATGATGAGGATACATGAGAGAGAAGAAATAAAAGTGTGGAATATCAAATATGGCCATCGTGCCTTGAATAAAGAATCTTGTGAATGGCCAAAAGAGCAAAGGAAATATTGTCGTTGTGAATGAATAAAAATTCTAGTGGAGATTTATATAATGTGAAAGATTATGAGGTAAATATATTTGCACCTATGTAATTTTTGTGAATTTTTCTCCTTATTTAGGATGAGATTGATGTGATAAAATTATTCCTCTTAATTGAAATTGATATTTTGGTTGATGTCTTCAAATAAGACAGCCTAGCCGATCGGGTTGTGATTGGACTCCGTGCTAAACTTACAGTGGTATTGGTAATGATAGTAATTGTGGTTGATGTCCCCTAATGAGATGGCCTAGCCGGTCGAGTCGTGATCGGACTCCGTACTAAATTTACGGTAGTATTGATATTGACAGTAATTGTGGTTGATTCTCTAATTAGATAGCCTAGTCGATCGGGTCGTGATCGAACTTCGTACTATATTTACGGTGGTATTGATATTGACAATAATTGTGGTTCATTCTCTAATGAGATAGCCTAGCCAATCGGGTCGTGATCGGACTCCGTACTAAATTTACAGTGGTATTGGTATTGATAGTAATTGTGGTTGATTCTCTAATGAGATAGCCTAGCCGATCGGGTCGTGATCGAACTCCATGTTAAAAGTACGGTGGCATTGGTATTGTGAACACTGGTATTATGAACATTGGTATTGTGAACACTGGTATTGTAAACATTAGTATTGTGAACATTGGTATTGTGAACAACGGTATATCGGTGCTAATGATCTCCCAACCAAAAATTGTATATGAAGTTCGTATTTTGAAAATTATTGGTATTGTGAACACTGGTATTGTGAACATTAGTATTGTGAACATTGGTATTGTGAACAATGGTATATCGGTGCTAATGATCTCCCAACTAAAAATTATATATGAAGTTCTTATTTTGAAAATTATTATGTTTTAACCGGACATTTGGATATTGTGGATTTTGACTTGCTGTTTCTATGTGTTGTCTTTTCTTATATGGGCATTCTATTTTGAAAGAGGATTTTTAGCTATACATACTAGTGCTATTCAACAGTACTAACGTCTTTTTTGTCGGGGGCGCTGCATCTTTAATGGATGCAGGTGGTTCTACAGCAGGTGTCATTGACCAGTGATAGCAGTATACTCTTTTCAGCTAATTTGGTGAGCCCCACTTCATTTCGGGATCATGTATTTGTTTCTCATGTACTGTGTTTTGAGGTATAGCCGGGGCGTTGTTGCCGACATTTCCATATTACTCTTCTATTGTACTTAGAGGCTCTGTAGACAGGTTGTGGTTTGTGGTTGATATTGGGAACTGAACTAGATATGTTGGTATTTGGAAATCATGTTTTTCATTAGTTCTATAAACTCGTAATATTTTAAAAATTATGAAGGAAGCTGCTAATGGGAATGAAAAAGGAAGTTGTTAATGAAATCTTTTCAGTGTTTGATTAATGGAGTACATCTCCTATTATTTCATGAATGCGTTTGGGTAGAATGAAATCTAACAGGCTTGCTCAGCCGGGTTTACTCGGTTGAGCACCGGTCGCGCTCCCCGAGTTTGGGACGTGACAAACTTTGTATCAGAGCCTAAGGTTTTAAAGTGTCCTACGATATCTCGGAGCCGTGTCTAGTAGAGTCCTTATTATCGGTGTGTTGTCGACCACATCTATAATGAGGAGGCTACTTGGACATTTAGGAAATTCACACTTCTTTGATACTCCAGATCGTGTGATAGAACTCAAGATAGGAAGCGAGAAGGAAATGAAAGAACCAGTTTCTAGGGAAAATGTCCTTGTTCCTATTAATGTTACCACGCCACTAGATCATGTGGTGAGAGAACGTAAGAAACGAAAGAGGGTTGTTTGTACCAATAAGCCGAAATGTTTGATATGAAATAATAGCCACTCGAGTTTATGTTAGATGATTCTTGAAACATGTTATGGTTGTGTAAAGAGGGGGCACAAGAAGAATAAATTCCCTTAGGTTGGATACACCTATCCAGGCCTTCCCGATATGCGGGCGAAAATATTTTGCGTCATGTTGTGAGTATGCTCAGAAGCGTGTTAGGGGTGGTAGATTTGGGCAATTCCAAAATTCCATACAACGAGTTGTTGCAGAGATTGTTACTCCCGCCATGAAGGCTTGGAGGAAGAATAAGGGGAATGCTTATGATGTATGCAAAAAGGGTAAATATCGGGTAAGTGGGGCGAATCAGTTTAGCGGACCCCATCTTTATTGTGTGAAGTGTATGAGATATCATTCGGGGGTATGTCACTATGGTACTAATGTATGTTTTGGATGTGGAGTTGAGGGGCTTCAATTAAGCTACTGCCCTGTCAATCTAAAGTTATCAAGTAAGTCACTCCTTAGTACATCATTATGAACACCACATTATTTTTCTTGTTGTATATGTACATCCATATTGAAGAGGCCTATATAAATATGGTCTTAATCAAAACGTTGAATCATAAAACATTGCATGTACCTACTCTTTGAAATGAGATGCGTTATTCGTGAATCCACTATATCACAAATTCTCTTATTTACAATCTCTTGTGGAATTGAGCTCTATAATTATGTCTTTAAATTGAGTTATAACTCTAGGATTAATACTTCCCACTTGTTTTCCAAACTTCTCAACAAGGGAATATATCTGATGAATTTCTTACAAAACCTTTTGATTCAAATGGATAACATCTGCTCACTTGTGCTTATGCATGCACAGTCATAAAGTTCACCTATGTGGTATCAAATCCAATGCATAGTGGCCTAGTGTTGAGGTCCTTCTTGAGCCACTCTTTTTCTCACCGGTGTATGCCATCCTATGGTTGGAACATTTGCTTTACTCCTTTATGAATAATATCATGAATCCTTTTCATTGTCAAGTAACACGAGGGCATATCTCAGCACCTATCAATGCCTACTAGGCAACTCTAAGTCTCATTTGTCAAATCAATGATGTTACCACAATGATTAACCATGTCAGCGCCCTATTGGTAGTAACCTTCATGTCTCTGAGGATATAACCTCCTGAAATGCCGTGCTCGGCACATTGATGGATTCTTGAATAATTCCAGCCCAATCTCAAACCTCGTAGTTCCTATTATAGTAAACTAATGGGAGGTTAAAGGTTCAAGAATGTCAAAGAAGAAAAATCATCCCATGATCAAATATATTGGATAGAAAATTTTATGGTCATATTCATGCTAGCACATCTTAGAGTAATTGTTGGGGGTCGCAAAAGTTTTAGTTTGGGTGTTTGGTGTAGAGATTTAGAATTGAAGAAAGTGAACGGGTTATTCTAAAGCTTTTCTCTATGAATATGTTATGTGAATTGCTAATAAAGGTAAATTATGTGTAATCACAATAGGCCTTATGAAATCTTAAAGGAAATAGGCTAAACTATGAGTATGATATTTCCCTATTATTGTTCTCAGTGTACCCGGTGTTTCATGTGTCTATGTCTAAGAAGGTGATGTTAATGGATAATTGGATTATGAGGAGTAATTATTTGCTATCCGTGTTAGATAAGTCCGGAAGTTAAGATTGTCTCCGTCAAGTGCTATGGCTAAGTCTGTGAGTCCAGGAGATCACCTCGTAAGTCTAAAGTGTTAAAGGAAGGAAATATTCTCACTTGTTTGTAGAGCCAAATGGTTGTGGTTCAAAAACGTATCTTCTATGAATTATGGTTTAAATGTGTACATTTCCTGTAAAGATACCACTTTGGTTAATGTAATGCCCTAATGTTGAGATAGGTGTTGTTGATATATACTGTGATGCGTTGTTGAGTAATGGATATATTGTTAGGATTGATTTCAGGGATTCTCTGACTGTTGGATAGGCCCAGTTACAGGGAAAACTCTGTCGAAAGTTTTAAGAATTTGTAAAGATAGCCAAATCTTAAGGTCCATAAGTAAGTTGAAATTTTGGAAAGGATGTATAAGACCGATGTGGTCATAAGTGCTTATGTATAATGGTTGGAGGAAAAATGATGGTAACTATATTCTTAGAAGGGACTTGTAAAACATTCGAGGATGAATGTTCTTAAGTGGGGGAGAATGTAACACCCCGAAAAAATTTCGAAGTACTTAAGCGCTATTAAGAAAGTAGATGTGCGCTAACTATATTATTTTGTATGCAGAAGAGGGACTATTATATGAATGATATCAATTGATCTTGATAATATATGTATGAAGTGCACTAAGAATGGTTTATGGTCTAAGAAGAGCCCCAAGTCTAAGGCAAGTTGAAAATTTCATGATAAAATAAAGTTTCAAGTGAGTTCGCATAAGACCTAATTTCAAACGCGTATACCTCTCTTTATATGAAGATTTATATGGTATATTACGTATCAAATTAAAGCCCCTTGAGTCTAGTTTCCAACATTTCAAACCGTTCATTATTTGGACATTCCTACAAGAAGTTATGACCGAATTACCAAAGGCTGACAGAATGCAATTCTGCGACCATTATGCAATCGCAAAATGGTTATGCGATCGCAAACTGGTCGCATAATGGACCAGAACAGCCCAGTTCTGGGTACCGAATTGTGCGACCCACACACCAATTATGCGGTCCATTGTGCGACCGCATAGCTGAGTTCGGAGGGTTAATTTTCATAACCCGATCCCATTTTGATAAATAAGTTTTGGGGCTTATTTTGGGGTGTTTTTTGAGGGTTTTAGATAGAGGTAAGAGCATTTTAGAGAGATAAGGAGGGAACCAAACATTATAATCATCCAATCTTGCACCAATCTTCAAGAATCAAGGAAGCTAATTACAAGATCTTCATCTAAGAGGTAAGGTGTAACGACCCGACCGGTTGTTTTGAGTATTACAACCCCGCTTCCCCATTTACTTCTCAAATTGTACTTTATAGTTGTTGTGTGAATTGCCGGGGTAATTGGTTTGGGTCCAGTGAGATTTTGGAAGGAATTGGAACACTTAGTTCCAAGGTTCAAAGCTTAAGTTAAAATAGTGACCGGATGCGGACTTATGTGTAAACTACCTCGGATTCGAATTTTGATGATTCCAATAGCTCCGTATGGTGATTTTAGGAGCATGTACGGAAAATTATTTGGAGGTTCGTATTGGAATTTGGCTTGAATTGCTGAAAGTTGAATTTTTAGAAAGTTTGATCGGGGTTGACTTTTTGATATCGGGGGCGAAATCCAATTCTGGAAATTGGAATAGGTCCATAATGTGAAATGTGACTTGTGTGCAAAATTTGAGGTTAATCGGACGTGATTTGATGTGTTTCGGTGCAAGTTATAGAATTTGAAGTTTCAAAGTTCAATGATTTCGAATTGAGATGTAATTCATCATTTCGATGTTGTTAGATGTGATTTGAGGCCTCGAGTAGGTCCGTGTTATGTTATGAGACTTGGTGGTATATTCGAACGGGGTCCCGAGGGGCTCGGGTGAGTTTGGAAAAGTTAACAGATCAAATTTGGACTTAAGGAAATGTTGCCTATTGGTGTGATCGCACCTGCGAAGATTTTGATCGTAGGTGCGAAGCCGCATGTGCGTGAAATAAGCCGCAGAAGCGGCCAAAAGTGGGATTGGGCAGTGCTCGTAGGTGCGAGGAATTTGTCGCATCTACGAGGCCGCAGGTACGAAGGTGTTGGCGCAGATGCGGACTGGGGCTGGCGTGAGGCGACCGCAGGTGCGAAGGGGAATGCGCATCTGCGAGCCCGCAGATGCGAGAAAAGGGCCACAGATGCGAGGTTTTGGAAGGCTGGCTGTTTCCACAAGTGCGCATTTTTGTCCGCAAATGCGGATTCGCAGGTGCGAGGCCAGGCACCGCAAGTGCGGAAATGCCTGGGCAGTGTTAAAAACGAGGGTTCCGAGAATTTTTCTCATTTTTCGGATTTTGGAGCATGGTTTGGGCGATTTTGGAGAGGAAACTTTCCACACAACTTGGGGTAAGTGTTCTTAACTCCCTTGTGATTATATTCCATGAATTTATCTTTATTTTTGGTGTAAGATTATTGAATCTTCAAGAGAAATAGAAGGAAATTTCTATAATGTCACAAAATGAATTTTTCAAGTTCGAATACTGATTTGGAGTCGGATTTGAGTGAAATTAGTATGGTTGAACTTGTAATTGGATGGGTTGTCGTATTTTACGAGTTTCGTCAGATTTCGAGACGTGGGCCCCACTGGTGATTTTTGGGGCGCAATTTCAGATTTTATGGAAAATATTAGCGTTTTAATATGGAATTAATTCTTATAAATTGTGTGGACTGAGTCAAATTATTGTGACTAGATTCTAGCCATTTGGAAGTTGATACGCGCAGAATGGAATTTCTGGAGCATTGCTTAGCTTGCTCGACATTGGATTTGGCTTGTTCGAGGTAAGTAACTCTTCTAATCTTCGAGTTGAGGGTATGAACCCTGAATATATGTATTTCGTGAATTGTTGGGAGGTGACGCACATGCTAGGTGACAGGCGTGTGGGAGTGCACTATAAAAATTGTGACATAATTGTTTCTGTGAAATTTTGTAGTAAATGATCTTGGCATTTTTCATGCGTTTTATGAGTTAGAGAAATTAAGCTGAAAAGCATATTAAAAATCATGATTGAGGCTATGTGCCAGTATTATTGGGACCCACAGAGGTCATATTGCTGTGAATTATTTGTTTTAAATTGAAAATTCATACTCAGTCATATTCATTTCATTACATATCATAACTCAGTTTTATGACTCTATTTTGATGCATATAAATGTTTTGGGCTAAATGCCCTGTTTTACTGAAATGCGGCTTGAGAGGTTTATGACTGAGTGAGGCCGAGGGCCTGATTTGTGATGATATTTATGGGATCGGGCTGCACGCCACAGCATGTTGCATGTTAATGGGATTGGGCTGCACGCTGTAGCATGTTTGATATCGGTCGAGGGCCTGATTGTGAGAATGAGTGGATCGGGGCTGCCCGCCTGCAGCATACTTTATTAGTATAGCACGTGAGTTTTCTGTGCAACACGTGTGTTGTCCGTGCACATTACAGCGCTTGGGCTGAAGGATCCCCTCTGGAGTCTGTACACACCCCCAGTGAGCGCAGGTACCTACTGAGTGCGAGTGCCGAGTGCTGAGTGACTGGGAGGCATGAGTGACTATGAGGTATGCCCGAGTGGCAAGAGTGATTGTGAGGTATGCCCGAGTGGCACGAGTGACTGTGAGGTTTGCCCGAGGGGCTGTATATGAGTGATATTCTGCCCGAGGGACTGTTTATGATTTTATCACTGAATTGCTCATCGCATTGGCATGCACACATGACATACAGGCATAGAGATGTATTTTTCCTCATGTTGTACAACATCACATCACTCATGATTTCTCACACATTTTTGACCGATGGGCATAGTGATGCATTTGTTTTACACGGGTTATCCGGAAGGAAAATAAAATATATTATTTATTATTGAAAAGATTTTTGGAGAAATTTATTGTTTTCAAACTATTCATATTATTGGCAACTTCGGCAAACGATTTGGGTTTTCACTGATGTATTTGAAAGAAAGAACTACTATTTTTGAAATCATTATTTGGCTGAGTATTTTATCCCTGAGTTACTTCTGGTATTATTTGCTTTATGTTGTTATGGATTGTTGTGGACTATGGGTTTTGGACCCAACCTTGGTGGAAGCTCGTCACTACTTTCAACCTACGGCTAGGTTTGTTACTTACTCAGTACATGGGTTCGGTTGTACTGATACTACACTTCTGCACATTGCGTGCAGATGTTGGCTGCTGTCGTTGCTGTGCTCGATGGTTGCGGGATTTGAAGATGTACCTGCGTTCCTGTTGTAGCTGCCTCTTGTTCAGGGTAGCCTTAGATTTATAAAAGCTTTGTTTATGTATTATTCAAACAGACTATGTATTTATTTCATTTCCGCTTTGTATACTCTATTCTTAGAAGCTCATGATTTGTACTACCAGTTCTTGGGGATTTTATAAGATCAGGATCTTTATTCACTTAAATTGCTTTAATAATTATTATTGAAATTGGTTAGTTGGTAATTGGCTTACCTAACGGGTTGGGTTAGATGCCATCACAACTAGTTGGATTTTGGGTCGTGATATAAGGTTCCATACCCTAGTTTCCAATTTCGAATTTGGGTAAAAGATGGTTGATTTGGAGTATGATTCTTTGGTATAAGAGCATTATTTATACATGCTTGTACTAATAAGGTTTGTGGGAAGATTGTTCAGCTCAAATAAGTAAAGATTGGTTGTGGAGTGAAGGAAATCTTGTAGAAGAACCTTGTAGTTAGATTTGCACACCTAGTGTTTGATAAAATGCTCAAATGAGTTGAGATCATGAATATCTTCCTAAGAATGGTTCAATTTTTGTTATGTCTCAAAATAGATTGGGATTGCTAGAATTTCCGGAACGTTGTAGTAATTTAAGGAAAGCTCAAAGCGAGGTATGTTGGCTAAACTTTCTCTCTTAGAATAGATATCCATAATGTTTCCGTAAGATCAAGTATGATTGGCTCAAGATTCCTAACTTCTATATTCCGGATTATTCCCTATAAACTTGTTTTTTCTGAATGAGACTTATGTCGAAAGATAGATGTTCAAAGTATGGGTTGCATATTAAAATGTTATGGCTTTGAGTTGTGTTTTAAATGAGAACTAGTATACCAATTGGGTGAGAAAAACTCGATATGCTTAAGACTCATAATTGTCCATATGTGTACCTAAAGACTTGATGGGAAGTGTCTTATTGTTGATAACCTATAAAGGTGGTTGGAAATGAAATAAGTAAATTGGGATATAAAGTGGGGCCAATGTGCAAGAGTGAAAGTTATACTTGTGGCCAATGGTGCCAATGAAATGAAATGATGTGAGAAAGGTTATGAAATGAGCCTAAAAGCTTTCGTAATCAAGTCATGCCATAAGTGGTTGTTTTAACAAATACTATGCTTTGTGAGTATTTCCAATGTGTTTTGCATTCTTACATATTCGTGAGTGGAAATTGTGTATTATCCTTTTTGGGGAAAAATATTTCAAGAATAAATCGTGTGTTACTTGTTGATGATTTTAACTTGTGCATCAATTGCCAATTATATTACTCCATTTCTCGGAAAGAAATCTATTGAGCTTAAATTGTTCATTTCTAATGAACTTAAAGTTGCGATTTCCGGAATATTATATGTATGTTGATATTTATGATGATGATACATGAGAGAGAAAAAATGAAAGTGTGGAATATCAAATATGGCCATCGTGCCTTGAATAAAGAATCTTGTGAATGGCCAAAAGAGCCAAGGAAATATTGTCGTTGTAAATGACTAAAAATACTAGTGGTGATTTATATAATGTGAAAGATTATTAGGTAAATATATTTGCACCTATGTTATTTTTGTGAATTTTTCTCCTTAATTAGGATGAGATTGATGTGATAAAATTATTCCTCTTAATTGAAATTGAGATTTTGGTTGATGTCTTCAAATAAGACAGCCTAGCCGATCGGGTCGTGATCGGACTCTGTGCTAAACTTACGGTGGTATTGGTAATGATAGTAATTGTGGTTGATGTCTCTAATGAGATGGCCTAGCCGGTCGGGTCGTGATCGGACTCCGTATTAAATTTACGGTGGTATTGATATTGATAGTAATTGTGGTTGATTCTCTAATGAGATAGCCTAGCCGATCGGGTCGTGATCGGACTCCGTACTAAATTTACGGTGGTATTGATATTGACAGTAATTGTGGTAGATTCTCTAATGAGATAGCCTAGCCGATCGGGTCGTGATCGGACTCCGTACTAAATTTACGGTGGTACTGGTATTGATAGTAATTGTGGTTGATTCTCTAATGAGATAGCCTAGCCGATCGGGTCAGGATCGGACTCCGTGCTAAAAGTACGGTGCCATTGGTATTGTGAACACTGGTATTATGAACATTGGTATTGTGAATACTGGTATTGTGTACATTGGTATTGTGAACACTGGTATTGTAAACATTGGTATTGTGAATATTAGTATTGTGGACATTGGTATTGTGAACAATGGTATATCAGTGTTAATGATCTCCCAACCAAAAATTGTATATGAAGTTCGTATTTTGAAAATTATTATATTTTAACTGGGCATTTGGATATTGTGGTATTTGACTTGCTGTTTCTATGTGTTGCCTTTTCTTATATGGGCATTCTATTTTGAAAGAGGATTTTTAGCTATACATACTAGTGCTATTCAACAGTACTAACGTCCCTTTTGCCGGGGGCGCTGTATCTTTAATGGATGCAGGTGGTTCTACAGCAGGTGTCATTGATCAGTGATAGCAGTACACTCTTTTCAGCTGATTTGGTGAGCCCCACTTCATTTCGGGGTCATGTATTTGTTTCTCATGTACTGTGTTTTGAGGTATAGCCGGAGCCTTATTGCCGGCATTTCCATATTACTCTTCTATCGAGGAGAGTAAGAATCATCGATAATGTGAAAAGATGCCTAAGATGAAAAGGTAAAACATCTATACATAGATCATCATAGCTCCAATTCTTAGTACTCCCCTAAAGGGGCGAATATGGAGTGGTGTGACACTAAGTCAGAATTAAGTAGTTTTAGTAACTACGGAATGGTAAAGGGAGAATGCGATAAAAATGAGAAAGGGATGAGATTGCAGTCATTCAAATCCTAGCTATGCAACGATTCCAGAACATTATGCAAGCACGACGTCAAGGAGAGAAAGTAAGGGTTCCTACCCGAGATGTTATTAATAGATAAGGAGCCAGAGCGGGACGTAAGTTAAGACAAAGGAAATAATCCAAGAAAGATTGCGCAAAATATTGAGATGAGAATGGGCCAACGATTAGTTAGTAGTTGATTCAGGAAGAGCCTAGTTATGGATAGAAAAGAGGATGCAGATAAATCAATAGATCGTGTAAGATAAACAGAGTGAACCCCAACATGGGGAATTCAGTCTCGCAGATATGGCATCTTGACCTTGAGAAATATTCAGATAGGAGTTGGGATAGTTAAAGATACCGTATGAGTGTTATGGGAAGACGGTCAAAACTTCAGTTCAGGAGCAACCGTACAAGCACATAAGTGTGGAGGTAAGTAAATAAGGAATTTTATAGGTGAATACGAACATCAAGAATTCCATTGGGCATATGATGTAATAAGCTTGCAGCTTTACTAGGGCCAGAAGGTATCCCTAAGTACTACAACAAAAGATTTGCTAAGAAAATAAGGAAGAAGGCTCTAACCTAAGCTCAGTGACCTAAAGAAGGAATGGTCTTATAACAACAGTCTCACAACGACATTGTATGTACTCCATAAGAAAGTGGCACCTACCGTGGCTAATAAATGGGAAGTAAAATCAGAAGTGATATTCAAGATCATTGAGTGGTATGGAATTCCGGCATGCATGGGAAGTAAGATAAGATAAGTATGTACGTAACAAGGGGGAAGAAAGATCAGGAAAAGTAATAGCTTATATTTAAAGGAAGCTGAGAAGGAACGGAAGGAATCATTCAATCAATGATCTAGAGTTAGTTACGTTATGAACGCAATTAAGGTATCGGAATATTATCCATGCAGTATATGTGTTGACAATCATACAGCCGTAAAAAACTCCGGTATAAGTTAAAAGAAAGAATTGAGCCCGCGGCATAGACAAAGGATTGAATTGTTAGAAGATGGTGTCATGGATATTCCATAGCGCCCATCAAAGGCTAAAGTAATAACTAATACCAGGAGCCGCATATCGAAAGATAGCTTAAGCCTACATGAAGGATGATCAGAAGGAAGAGGAAACTAAAGAGTTATATCAACTAAGTAAATCAGAAGTCTAATTATTGGACCCATAAAATTATAGATCTCGCGATTGAGAACATTACAGGATCACTCTTAAATATCAGAGGTGCAAGAGAGATAGTACAATAGCCATATTCCATAATGGCTCTACGATAAAGCCAGTCATAAGAGTACCAGCCTATAAGAAGTTAGTATGAAGCTCTCACCGGATTGGGTACACACCAAGGGTGCAAGTATTATAATAGATCTTCAAGTTGTGGATGTGAATTATACCTATGTGGAAGGAAGATGAAAGAGATAAAAGATATGATGCAAGATTTTAAGGCAAGTAAGGTAAAGGAAGGTTGTGAATAGTCCATACTTCAGATAGAAGGCTAGAAGCGTTGGGATTTAGTATCCAGCAATGATAGCAGCGTCGTCAGTGGCATACCTTCCAGCCTATGGTTTCTAGGTATCGAGAAGTCTAGTTAAGAGAGTGAAGAAGAGTTAGAGACGATGCTATGTCTTGCTTGATGTTCCAGAATAACGCAAAGAAATTTGTGGTGCAAGCAAGTTGAAGGAAGGTTGCGAGTAGTATAAGCGAATATGTGTAGGTCGCAAGCTACAGTATGGTAAAGCAACAAGGTTTTAGGAAGACAGGAATAAGGATAAGAAAGGGCGAGTGAGAAGGTGACGAGAATGGATAAGTCCTCGGGATTACGCCCATGAAAACAAGAGAGATTATGGTTTCTCTAAGTCATATAAAGCTCAGTATAGCCTGAATGAACTCAAAGGAGTCTAAGACTAGTAGAATTTAGAAGAAATGGAATGCTGCCATGGTAGTACAATGAGGGTGTAATTGTGGTAGATGAAGGATGACATTTAGACCTTCGATTGAGGAAGCATTAAAGGACTTAGATTTATACATATAGGATAAGCAACGAAAGTAACCTGGAGTTCTGTAGTAGACCTCAGTAACGATAAATCAAAGTAAGAGTTATGGTATATTATGACCTACCTAGATGCAGTAAAGTCATATGAATGGATAACTGGGTCTATGAAATAAGATATAGCAATATTCGTAAGTTCAACAAAGTATCGAGCAAAGGATTTCAGTATACCATATAGATGCCCAGAGAGACATCTTATCAAGCTATATATATGTTTACAAAGTGAAGCCTAGATATTGACTAAAAAAACTGGAGGAAAAAGGAGAGAAGAGTTGCATAGGCGCACATACAAGAAAAATGTCGTACAAGCTGCATGACAAAAGTGGTATCAAGAGTTACGAGCTTGGAAGAATTCCGACCACAGACCGTGGTGTGAGAAAGAGGCCTAAAGGGGGGAATGCCCTGGCCTTTGGATTTATTCAAAGAACAGTTGCCTAAATGACAAGAAGAGTATTAAATTATTTGCAAGAGCTATGGGTTACGACAATGATAAGTGCATCAGTCAACATTCGAGGACGAATGTTCCAAAAGGGGGAATGATGTTATACCCCATATTTTCGTACGTGAAAGTACGCTATAAGTAAATTGATTAAAGCTCGGAAATGAGATGTTACATCCCGCATTTTCGTACGTTAAAGTTTCATCGTAAGTTAATCGAAGTAAGTTCGGGAATGGGATTATTTTATGATTATAAGCATTATGCTATTTCAAACAAGTGACGAGTAAATTCGTGAAGGTGAGAGTGTAAGCAAATCGAAGAAAATGAATTTCGTCGAAGTTTGACATTTTGGAACAAAATACGGCCCAGGCTAAAATACCCGGTATTTATGGACTAGTACCATACAAGGTACCACATGACCATGATAGCAAGATGTATAAGGTGTGTTAAAAGTGAGTAGTATTATAAGTAATTTGAGATAATTCTTAACTATGTGGATAATTGAGTAATTATTGATCGGTGGATGATTAACAAGTTAATTAAGAAATTAGTGGTTAATTAAGGGTAATCTTGGATTTGTTAAAGATCCCCCAACGTGGCAGCCCATGAAAGCCAAAGAAATGACTCTTGAATCACATAGCAACATGGCACATTTTGAAGACTAAGTGGCTAAGTCATCAAATTAGTGGGGCCCGCACCCACTAATATAAAATGGCTTCTTTAATACACAAAATAAGAGATGCTTACATTCCATCTCCAAGTAATGAATCCCTTCAGCAAGCAACGTGAATTAAGAGTGATTTGCTTACAAATTTTTATTACAATATTCATTATTCATTAAGAGTGATTTGCTTGAATTAAGAGTGAGATCTTATGTTGCTAAGCTAAAGGATGAAAGCCACAAAGAGAATGATTATGAAATCATATAATTCCTTTCTTGAAATAGTGTTAACGTGATGTCCATGGATGTAGTAGCAACCTAATTTTGAACTATGTAATAGCAACGTGACTTGCAATTCTAAGAGAGTACAGTACAATCTTTCTCAAGAATATTATACGAATTTTCCCTTACTTCGATCTGTCGTTACGTGTTTTTCGCAAAGGACGTGTGTTAGAGGGATTGTCAAGAGAATCGGTTCAGGTATGTTAAGGCTATTCCTTCTTTCTTTTTGGCATAATCGAAACGAGTAAACGCACAATTTTCATAAATGATTCTATTCATAGAATTATTAGGGGTGTTGTCACGCCCCAAAATCAAGGAGCGCGATCGGTGCTCAACCGAGTAAACCCGACCGTGCAAGCCTGTTAGATTTCATTCTACCCAAACTCATTCACGAATAAAGATAATACATATTTTCATTAATTAGACAAAATGGTGTTCACGTCTAAAATACCAATTCATTTCCAATAGCTTCATCATTTTTAAAGTCTCAAATGGACAAGTAATACAACCACAACATAACATATTTTGTCTTCGCCAGCACCAATACACAACCCACACTATGTCTACGGAGCCTCTATAGATAAAGAAGAGTACAATGATAATGCCGGCAACAAGGCTCCGGCTATACCTCAACCATAATACATAAAGAACAAAAGATACATGGCCCCGGAATTAAGTGGGGCTCACCAAGTCAGCTGGGAAGAAGGTGTACTGCTATCACTGATCAATATCTCCTGCTGTGGAACCACCTGCATCCATTTAAAGATGCAGCGCCCCCGGCAAAAGGGACGTTAGTACTGTCGAATAGCACTAGTATGTATAACTAAACATCCTCTCAATAGAATGACAAATAATACAAACAAGATTATTATAATATCAATGAAAGCCTTAATCAACATCAAACCTCTATTTAGGATCAAGACAGTATTCAAATTAATTTTCATATCTCACATTGGGAAATTTTTAGTATCGATATACCATTGTCCACAATACCATTATTCACAATACCATTACCAACGTATTCTCAGTACGGAGTCCGATCACGACCCGATCGGCTAGGCTATCTTATTAGAGACTTCAACCACAATTACTCTCAATATCAATACCACTGTCTTTAACACAGATTCCGATCACGACCTGATCGGCTAGGCTATCCATTAGCGACATCGACCACAATCATAATTTCAGTTATAATTTCCGGCACAATCACCACCATGTGTGCGGCATGGTATCCGATCACGATCCGACCGGCTAGGCTGTCTTATTTGAGACATCAACCCTTTTATATCAATCATCGCATTTCATATTACTTTCACATCTTTTCATTTCATTGGCACTAGTGGCCATAATTATAAGATCATTCTTGGCATGTTGGCTATATTCAGTATTTCATGCTCACCTTAACAATTTCAAATATCATCCTTATCATCAACAACAAATACAATTCAAATCAAGGTGTGTAGTACACATGTGAGCAATTTAGAGTCTAATGCACATAGAGATATTTCACAAAATTTGGCATAATAGCCTTCATTTGAACTTGACTTAAAGTCGAAACATTATTAATGCACAACCCATATTTTAACACATCCTCAATTGGTAACATAACATGAATAGAGCATTTGGGATGCTTGTTGAATATATATCTTTCAACCTAATCTTACTCGGAATAGCCAATTTCATAATGAATCACTCGGGCCTTACATAATTTACATGAATATCGTGGGATTCAATTCTAAAGAGAAGAGTTTAGCCAACGTACCTCACTCGAGCTTCCTTACACTCTAAATGTTCCGAAATTCTTAGCAACTCCAATCTATTGTAGAAATATAACAAATTGAATCAAAATTAGGAAGATGATCATGGTTCTAGCTCATTTGAGCATTTTATCAAACACTTAGTGTGCATTAAGGTTCCAAGGTCCTTTTATGGAGAATTCCATCATCCCACAACCCAATCTTTACCATTTTTAGCTCAACAATCTTCTTACACCCCTTTATAACATATGCATGTAAATAAACAACCCTCCTGCCCAGAAATTATCTTGCTAATTGTCCATTTCTACATAAAATTCAAAAGTGAGGGTTATGGTGTAGAATCTTACCTCTAGGATGGACCTAGTGAATTTCCCTTCTTAATCTTCCAAGACTTGGGCAAGAATTGAAGAACAATTATTGAAGAACAATTATTGAAGAACACATTCTCACTCTAGGGAACTCTCTCTCACTCTAAAATATCAGATTATAGCTCAAAAATGGCCCAAAGAGTATATTTAATGAAATAGGGTCGGGTTTTAAAAACCCAAAAACGGAGCTCCGGAACGGTTCTGCGGTCGCATAAGCGACCGCATAATGGATATGCGGACCGCATATCGGTCGCATAATTTCTGAAAAAATGATCAAAAATCTGTCTGTGTATGTAGCCACTATGCGGTCCGCATAACGGTTATGCGGTAGCATAATGCACTACATAACAGTTATGCGGTCGCATAGCTGCTTCTAGAATGGCCCTCTCCTGCTTACTTCTACGGCCATTATGCGGCCCGCAGAGTTATTATGCGGTCGCATAATGGACCGCATAAATGCGCCTTTCCGCCAAAAATTTTCCTCTACAATCCTCAAACACGTAAGCCTAGTCCGGCACCATGAAATATTATTTTCTTTGCAAAATTTACCGGGCATTACACTTAAGTACTTCAAAATTTTTCGGGGTGTTACATTCTCTCCCGCTTAGGATCATTCATCCTCGAATGAGGGTAAAAATCCGTCATTAGCATCTTATGCAACTTAGTTTGTTTTATACCACAAACTAGCAGCCCCAAATTTGACTAACTCCCTAAATTTCCAAAAATTTTGCCAGATTTTCCTTTGTAATTAGGCATATCCACCTGTTAGAGAGCCCCAGAAATACATCCTAACAACATATACATATTCCAACGACGTAACATAATACAAAACAATACCAACTGTGGCCTCATAAGCAATATATTTCCAGAAAGGAATACCCTTAACGCCAATTGTTCAAATGATACAAAATTCATAAAAAGTAAGTCTTATAATTTTCCTAGATCACAACTTTATAAATACATGGTCATTCAAACAAATAAGGATACTTTTTCTTCATTTCTTCCTCAGCCTCCCAAGTAGCCTCTTCAACCTATTGGTTTCGCCATAGCACTTTTACGGATGCAATTTCTTTATTTCTCAACTTTCGGACTTGCCGATCGATAATAGAAACTAGAATCTCTTCATAAGTCAATTCTTCATTAACCTCAATAGTCTCAACCGGAACAATGACTGTCGGGTCTCCAACGAGATCGAAGTAGGAAAATATTCGTATGATATTCTTGAGAAAAGTTATACCGGGCTCCCTTAGAATTGCAAATAACGTTGCTATTACATTATGTAGTCTCGTATGAATTTTGTTGTAGCTTCATCCGTTACTAGTAGATATAAACATCTCTTTTTAATGAATTAGAAAGGTTCCTTATCATAGTGGTTGTGAGGGCCCCACTTGATAAGGATTACTTTTACCAACATCCCCTAAATGTGCCACCTAGCCACCTAAGCCAAGGAGTTATTGTTTGGTCTTAACGACTAAAGTAATAATTAACCCATTACCAACATAATTAGGTAATATCTTAATTTACTTATAATACTAATCACTTTCAATATACTTTATACACCTTACTATCATAGTCATGTGGTACCTTGTATGGCACTAGTCTATAAATATAGGGTATTATAGCTTGGACTGTATTTTATCCCAAATTGACAAACTTCAACGAATACTCATTCTTTGATTTGTTTACCCTCTAATCTTCACGGCACTCACTTATCACTTGTTACAAATAACATAAAATACTTATAACCTCAAAAATAATCTCATTCCCGAGCTTACGTCGATTAACTTACGGCAAAACTTTAACGTAAGAAATGCGGGATGTAACATCCTTCCCCCTAGAAACATTCGTCCTCGAATGTTTAACTCCTCGGGATCTATATAAATTTTGGTAGAGTCACCTTTGTAGCAGTACTACTACCAACCTTTCCTGTAGCAAACTTCATAATTCAATGCCACATATTGCCACAATCATCAATAACGACAATAGCCTTACACGACCAATGACAATAACTAACACAAGGATCTATACACGTACCTTAAGGCTGTGATGTCTCAATCGGATCCTCCTCTGGAAGAGGAAACAAGTGGGGATACCTAGACTTCATGTCTTCTTCAGCTTCCCAAGTCATTTCTTCCACATTATTGTTTCTCCAAAGTACTTTCACCAAAGCTACGTCTTTAGTCCTCAATCTCCAAACCTGTCTATCTAGTATAGCAATGGGAGCTTCCTCGTATGATAACTGCTCTGTGACCTGAACATCATCAACTGGCACAATTCTAGAAGGATCTCCATACATTTACGGAGCATAGACACATGAAAGATTGGATGTACAGACTCCAAGTCAAAAGGCAAGTCTAACTCATATGCTACCTGGCCTAACTTGCGTATGATCTTATATAGTCCAATGTACCGAGGGCTAAGTTTTCCTTTCTTACCGAACCTCATAACGCCTTTCATCGGTGATACCTTTAGGAATACCCAGTTGTCAACCTGAAACTCCAAGTCTTGTCATCGATTATCCGCATAAGACTTCTGACGGCTTTGAGCTGCTAATAGCCTTTCCTATATAAGCTTAATCTTCTCGATTTCCTGTTATACCAGCTCTGGTCCTACTAACTTAGTTTTCCCAACATTGAACCATCCGATAGGCGACCTACATTTCCGTCCATAAAGAGCTTCGTATGGAGCCATCTGAATGCTGGAATGATAGCTATTATTATATGCGAACTCAATAAGCGGAAGATGATCATCCCAGCTACCCTTTAAGTCTATCACACATGCCCGTAACATATCCTCAAGTGTCTGAATAGTACGCTCAGCCTGTCCGTCTGTTTGGGAATGAAATGTTGTACTAAGACTTACCTGAGTTCCCAATTCTTTTTGGAAGGACCTCCATAAATTGGCTATAAACTGAGCTCTTCTATCCGAGATAATAGAAATAGGGACACCATGAAGTCATACTATCTCCCTAATGTAAAGCCTTGCATAATCCTTTGCGGAATATGTAGTCCTAATGTCACGACCGAAACCGATGGGCCATGACGAGTGCCCGAGTCCTACCTGTTGAACACCCCTAAGCATGCGTCTAAGATATAAACATGAATTAAGGGTAGGTCATGAATAACATCTGTCAATAAACTGCTGAATCATGTGAATAACATACGTGAGGAAAACATGTCCAAAAGACATATATACATATACATGCGGAATACGGTAGGGCGAGCCGACAAGGCTGCTATAGACAACTATATATCCAAAACTAGAAGCCGACAAGGCCACATACTATCCAACTATACATGACTATCTACAGACCTCTAATAGAGTGTACAACTATATAAAGGACGTGACTGGGCTCCGTCGTACCCATATCTACATACAAAAATAGCATACCAAAATCAATAACAGCTCCGGATCAAGTGGAGCACACCAACTCTCACTAATCAAGGATCCTAAGAAGGGGGACCGTCAGCCTATCTACCTGTACCTGCAAGCATGAAACACAGGCCCTAGGAAATAGAAGCGTCAGTATGAATAATGTACCAAGTATGTAAGGCATGAAAATTAGTACCTAGAAGACATAAAAGAAGTATGGAGTAAAGGGATCCACGTGTAATTCTAAATAACTTTGTGAATCCTAAAATATTTATAATGTCATGCATGTGCATATAAATGTCGTATCATGCATATGTATATGCGTACATAACGTCATCAAGCTTCTGAGGGCATCTCATCATATCATCTCGGCCTCAGTGGGCGAAATCATCAATGTATACCAACTGATCAGGTGGTGGTGCGTATATAACGCCGTAACCTTTTTCCATATCCCATATATATATAATATACGCGTATACAACTCCATCTAGTCATGGGTCAATGTACATGTATAAATGAATTAAATGCATGAATAAGTTAATAAGATTTCTCGAAATATCATAAGATCAATATGCCTTTGAGTAAACTTTATCACCCACATATTTTTCTGAGACCCATGAACAAAAGATATAATAGTAAGACACATTGAAATTCAAGAACATAGGCAACCCTAGTGCTTCTATGAAAAGAGATATTTATGAAAGTTGTGTGTTTGCTCATTTCATTTGTAACATATAGATCATGCTAAAAGGAAAAAAGGGATATCCTTAACATACCTGGTCTTAACCCACCGGCTCAAGATCTCAACTCGAATCCGCTTCACGATCTATATGATAACAAGAATAATACTATTATCAACCATATGAACAATTCTCTTAATCGCATAACAGAAGATAACCTATCCTACAACAAAATGGATAGTATTTCCCTTGTTCTTATCATTCCCTCAAGCCTTCCATAGGCAAGGTAATACAACAACACAACTAGCAATTCCTATAACAAGTTTTACAACCCAAACAATGATACAACGAGTAGAAAGATCGGCTACGATTATCAACCACACTTCTCTAATCTTTTCTTTCCTTAAAACACATATCAATGACTACACCAACTGTATACTCAAGTTACTCCAACAATTTCCACCCACAATAAAACTTAGAAAATTACTGAATAGCCAATACAACAACAACATCAAAATACGATCTTTCGCTATTAATTCCATAATTCTCGTCCCACAATTTAGCCATGAACTAGACGAATTTAAATATACCAAGGAGGAAAATTCTTACCTTATTTGCCATGAAATACTCTTATTCCACCTTACTTCACATCGAAGAAAGCCCGGATTAACCAAAAACGGAACAACAAGATCGAGGTGGTGCGCAATACCCGTATATTGTCTTTGAGAAAGATTACACTTTGCTTTCATGAAATTTTGATCTCATGTTGCTGAAAATCATCTTAAATTAACGTTCCTTGCTGCTACACCATGTTGAACCTATCTATTCTTCAATTTCATTCTCAAATCAAGTGAAACAAGAGACATAATTGTAACCTTTTTCTATTTACACATGTCCTCCTTAGCTTCTCTCTTGAGACATTGAGTTTAATAGGGCCACCACCACTTATGGGTGTAAATTAGTTACTAATGTTGCTGCCACCATGTGACATGTGGAATGTTATCCTACTCCAATTATTCAATAATTCAATTTAATTTGTCTTCCACTATAATTTCCCATTTAGCTAATTATACACTTAATTAAATCCTTGATATCAATTCACTTAATACTAATATATTTCATATACCTTACTATAATGGTTATGTGGTATAACACTAGTCCATAAATATGAGGTATTATGGCTTGGACCGTATTTTATCCCAAAATGTCAAACTTCGACCAACCTCATTTTCTTCAACTCGTTTACCCTCTCACCTTCACGACTTTACTTATCACTTGTTACAAATAGCATATTTATAAGCTCAAAAGTAATCTTGTTCTTGAAATTATGTCAATTATCTTACGACAAATCCAACGTACAAAAGTACGGGATGTAACATCTTTCCCCCCCTAGATCGAATGTTGACTGATGTGCTTATCAGTCTTATAACATATAGCTCCTGTGAATACTTTAATATTGTAGCATGCACGACTCTTTCCTTGTATTTGTGCCTATGCTATCTTCTCTCCTTTTATTCCAGCTTTTAGCCAATCGCTAGGCCTCACTTTGTGAACATAGGCAGTATTTATGACAAGTTGTCCCTCTGGGCAACTATAGGCGTACTGAAGTTCTTCGCTCGGTACTTTGTCGAACTTACGACTATTAATATATCTTGTTTCATAGCCTCGATTATCTATACTTATGGCTTTACTACAATTAGGTAGGTCATGTTATACCATAACACTTACTTCAGTTTATTATTATCGAGGTCTGCTACCTAACTCCAGGTTACACTCTCGTGCTGGCTCCTTATGTATCAAGTTTTCATTCCCACTTATTTATCAATATCATTTGGTGCGGAACCCTTACTGCCTCTCCCCGACATCATGCTTGCATAATGTTCTGGAGTCGTATCATTACTGTAGGATCTAAATGAATGCAATCTCATTCCTTTCGCCATTCTACCTGTAACACCCCGGAAAATTTCGAAGTACTAAAGCGCTATTAAGAAAGTCGATGTGCGCTAATTATATTATTTTGTATGTAGACAAAGATTATTATATGAATGATATAAATTGATCAGGATAATATATGTATGAGGTGCATTAGGAATAGTTTATGGTCTAAGAAGCCATGGCTAAGTCCAGTTGAAATATTTATGATGGAACAAATTTTCAAGTGAGTTCGCTCAAGATCTAATTTCAAACGATCATATATCTTTTGAAAAGAAGATTTATATGGCGTGTTACCTATCAAAGTAAAGCCCTTTGAGTCTAGTTTCCAATGCTTTAAACCGTTCATCATTTGGACACTCCTACAAGAAGTTATGATTAAATTACCAAAGACTGCCAGAATATGATTCTGCGACCAATTCTGCGACCATTATGCGATCGCAAAATGGTTATGCGACCGCAAACTGGTCGCAGAATGGACCAGAACAGCCCAGTTCTGGGCACCGAATTGTGCGACCATTGTACGACCCGCACATCAATTGTACGGTCCATTGTGCGACCGCATAGTTGAATTCGGAGGGTTAATTTTCCTCTTTTCATAACCCAACCCAATTTAGATAAATAGGCTTTGGGGGATATTTTGGGGTGTTTTCCTGAGGATTTTAGAGAGAGGTAAGAGCATTTTAGAGAGAGAAGGAGAGAACCTAATATTATAATTATCCAATCTTGCACCAATCTTCAAGAATCAAGGAAGCTAATCACAAGATCTTCATCTAAGAGGTAAGGTTCTATACCCTAGTTTCCAATTTCGAATTTGGGTAAAAGATGGTTGATTTAAAGTATGATTCTTAGATATAAGAGTATTATTTATACATGCTTGTACTAATAAGATTTGTGGGAAAATTGTTGAGCTCAAATAAGTAAAGATTGGATTGTGGAGTGTAGAAAATCTTGTAGAAGAACCTTGTAGTTAAATTTGCACACCTAGTGTTTGATAAAATGCTCAAATGAGCCGAGTCCATGAATATCTTCCTAACTATGGTTCAATTTTGTTATGTCTCAAAATAGATTGGGATTGCTAGAATTTTTAGAACATTGTAGTAATTTAAGGAAAGCTCAAAGCGAGGTATGGTAGCTAAACTTTCTCTCTTAGAATAGATATCCAAAATATTTCCGTAAGATCAAGTATGATTGGCTCAAGATTCCTAACTTCTATTTTCCGAGTTATTCCTTATAAACTTGTTTATTCTGAATGAGCCTTATGTCGAAAGATAGATATTCAAATTATGGGTTGCATATTAAAATGTTGTGGCTTTAAATCGTGTTTTAAATGAGAACTAGTATACCAATTGGGTGAGAAAAACTCGATATGCTTAAGACTCATAATTGTTCATATGTGTACCTAAAGACTTGATGGGAAGTGTCTTATTGTTGATAACCTATAAAGGTGGTTTGAAATGAAATAATTGAATTGGGGATATAGAGTGTGGCCAACGTGCCAAGAATTTAAGTTACGATTGTGGCTAGTAGTGTAAATGATTTGAGAAAATGCGATAAAGAATATAAAATGAGCCTCGACTCTATTGTTTAAAGATTACTTCGAAGATAGAATTGTCTAAAAGCTTTTGTACTCAATTCATGCCCACTAGTGGCTGCTTTAACTAATGCTTTGCTTTATAAATATATCCAGTGTGATTCGAGTTCTATATACTCATGTGTTGAAATTGTACATTGTCATTTCTGGGGAAGAGTATTGCAAGAGTAAATAGTATATTGACTGTTTATGATTTTTCATGTGTGTTTCTATTGTTGGTTGGTATGCCTCGTTCTTTGGGAAGAAACCATTTGTGTTTGAAGTTCCCATTTCAAATGGATTGGAAGTATATGATTTCAGAAATTTTCTATATGTTGATATTTGATGGTGATGGTTGAAATTGAAAGAGGTGAAAGTGTGCAATATAAAATACGGCCATCGTGCCAGGAATATAGAATCTTGTGAATGGCCTAATGAGCCAAGGAAATATTATCGTTGTGAATTACTGGAAATACTAATGAGAAATTTATACAATGTTAAAGATGTTGAGGTGAGTACAATTGTATTTATGATATTTCTATTTGCAAATCAAATCACAAAAAAATATTTTTGGGAGCATCATTAGCAAAACCGAGGAAGGGTGGGTCATAAGGCCCACACCTGAAACTACACGTGCCGATGTAGGGGTGGATTGGGATTATTCTCCTTAATTCGGATGAAACTGGAACCTTTATGGATTGGAAAAGTCAACCCACACGGCATATGTGGGAAGGCAGCCTAGCTGATCGGGTGGAGATCAGACGCCATGTTGCGCACATGGTGGTACTACTCTTGGTAACAACTTTCTTTCGCATCACCTGTCAAACAACATTGTCCATGGGGAGATGGCCTTGCCGATCGGGCATGATCGAACTCCGTGCTAACAAAGATGGTAGTATATCGGTGTTAATGATCTCCCAACCAAAATTATATATGAAGTTCGTATTTTGAAAATTATTATGTTTTAACTGGACATTTGGATATTGTTGATTGTGACTTGCTGTTTCTATGTGTTGCCTTTTCTTATATGGGCATTCTATTTTGAAACAGGATTTTTAGCTATACATACTAGTGCTATTCGACAATACTAACGTCCCTTTTGTCGGGGGGGCTGCATCTTTAATAAATGCAGGTGGTTCTACAGCAGGCGACATTGATCAGTGATAGCAGTACACTCTTTTCAGCTGATGTGGTGAGCCCCACTTCATTTCGGGGTCATATATCTTTTGTTTCTCATGTATTGTGATTTGAGGTATAGCCGGGGCCTTGTCGCCGGCATTTTCATATTACTCTTCTATTGTATTAGAGGCTTCGTAGATAGGTTGTGGGTTGTGGTTAATGTTGGGAACTGAACTAGATATGTTGGTATTTGGAAATCATGTTTTTCATTAATTCTATAAACTCGTAATATTTTGGAAATTATGAAGGAAGCTGCTAATGGGAATGAAAAAGGAAGTTGTTAATGAAATCTTTTCAGTGTTTGATTAATGGAGTACATCTCCTATTATTTCATGAATGAGTTTGGGTAGAATGAAATCTAACAGGCTTGCTCAGCCGGATTTACTCGGTTGAGTGCTGGTCGCGCTCCCCGAGTTTGGGGCGTGACAAACTTGTTATCAGAGCCTAAGGTTTTAAAGTGTCATAGGATGTCTCGGAGCCGTGTCTAGTAGAGTCCTTCTTATGGGTGTGTTGTCGACCACGTCTATAATGTGGAGGCTACTTGGACATTTAGGAATTTCACACTTTTTTGATACTCCATATCGTGCGATAGAACTCAAGATAGGAAGCTAATTTCCTCGTCATGTCTCTTTTGTCATATGAGTAACCTACGAGTTCGAGACAGCAAGAAGGAAATGAAAGAACCAGTTGCTAGGGAAAAATGTCCACGTTCCTGTTAATGTCACCACGCCACTAGATCATGTGGTGAGAGAGCGTAAGAAATGAAAGAGGGTTGTTTGTACCAATAAGCCGGAATGTTTGATTGTTAAGAAACGCCATTTGGGGATGTGTTGAAAGACTCTTGAAATATGTTATGATTGTGGAAAGAGGGGTCACAAGAAGAACAAATGCCCTAGGTTGGGTACACCTAGCTATGTCTGCCCTTTATGCAGGCGGGAACATTTTTTCGTCATGTTGTGAGTATGCTCGGGAGAGTGTTAGGGGTGGTAGGATTGAGGAATTCTAAAGACCCATAGGGAAAACTATTACTGTCACGCCCCAAACTTGGGGAGCGCGACCGACGCTCAACCGAGAGAACCCGGCCGAGCAAGCCTATTAGATTTTCTTCTACCCAAACTCATCCATGAATAAAGAGGAGATATGCTCCATTAATCATTCACTGAAAAGATTTTATTAACAACTTCCTTTACATTCTAATTAGCAGCTTCATTCATAATTTCCAAAATATTACGAGTTTATAGAATTAATGAAAAACATGATTTCCAAATGCCAACATTTCTAGTTCAATTCCCAACTTCTACCACAACCCACAACCTGTCTACGAAGCCTCTAAATACAATAGAAGAGTAATATGGAAATGCCAGTAACAAGGCCCCGGCTATACCTCAAAACATAGTACATGAGAAACAAAAGATACATGACCCCGAAATGAAGTGGGGCTCACCAAATCAGCTGAAAAGAGTGCACTGCTATCACTGATCAATACCGCCTGCTGTTGAACCACCTGCATCCATTAATGATGCAGCGCCCCCGGCAAAAGGGACGTTAGTACTGTCGAATAGCACTAGTATGCATAGCTAAAAGTCCTCTTTCAAAATAGAATGCCCACATAAGAAAAGGCAACACATAGAAACAACAAATCATAATCAACAATATCCAAATGTTGAGTTAAAACATAATAATTTTCAAAATACGAAATTCATATACAATTTTGGTTGGGAGATCATTAGCACCGATATACCACCGTCTTTGTTAGCACGGAGTCCGATCACGCCCGATCGGCTAGGCCATCTCCCCACGAACAATGTGGTTTGACGTGTGATGCGAAAGAAAGTTGTTACCAAGAGTAGTACCACCATATACGCAATATGGCGTCTGATCTCCACCCGATCAGCTAGGCCGCCTTCCCACATATACCGTGCGGGTTGACTTTTCCAATCCACAAAGGTTTCAGTTTCATCCCAATTAAGGGGAATAATATTACAATTTCCCAAAGGTTCCAATTTCATCCCAAATAAGGGGAATAATTACAATCCACCCCTACACCGGCACGTGTAGTTTCAGGTGTGGGCCTTATGACCCACCTTTCCTCGGTTTTGCTAATGATGCTCCCAAAAACATTTATGATTTGATTTGCAAACAGAAATATCATAAATACAATTGTACTCACCTCAACATCTATCACATTGTATAAATTCTCATTAGTATTCCCAGTCATTCACAACGACAATATTTCCTTGGCTCATTAGGCCATTCACAAGATTCATTATTCCTAGCACGATGGCCGTATTTCATATTCCACACTTCCACCTCTTTCAATTTCAAAGATCACTATCAAGTATCAACATATAGGATATTTCAGAAATCATATACTTCAAATTCATTTGAAATGGAAACTTCAAACACAAATGGTTTCTTCCCAAAGAATGAGGCATACCATCCAACAATAGAAACACACATGAAAATCATAAACAATCAATACACCATTTATTCTTACAATGCTCTTCCCTAGCGATGACAATGTACCAGTTCAACACATGAGTATATAGAACTCGAATCACATTAGATATATTTATAAAGCAAAGCATTAGTTAAAGCAACCACTAATGGGCATGAATTGAGTACAAAAGCTTTTAGGTAATTCTATCTTCGAAGTCATTTTTAAACAATTGAGTCGAGGCTCATTTCATATTCTTTATTGCATCTTCTCAAATCATTTGCACTACTAGACATAATCATAACTTAAATTCTTGGCACGTTGGCTACACTCTATATCCCCAATTAACTTATTTCACTCCTAACCATCTTTATAAATTTTCAACAATAAGACATTTCCAAATCAAGACTTTAGGTACACGTATAAGCAATTAAGAGTCTTAAGAATATTGAGATTTTCTCACACAATTTGGCATACTACCTTTCACTGAAACACGACACAAAGCAATAACCTTTTAATACGCAACCCATACTTTAAAGCTTACGGAAACATTATGGAATTCAATTCCAAGAGAGAAAGTTTAGCCAACATACCTCAATTGAGCTTCCTTAACTCTAGAATGATCTGGAATTCTTAGCAATCCAGATCTATTTTAAGACATAACAAAATTGAACCATAATTAAGAAGATATTCATGGTCTCAGCTCATTTGAGCATTTTATCAGACTAGGTGTGCAAATTTAACCACAAGGTTCTTCTACAAGATTTCCTTCACTCCACAACCCAATCCTTACTTATTTCAGCTCAACAATCTTCCCACAATTCTTATTGGTACATGCATGTATAAATAATAATATCATACCCATGAATCATACTCCTAATCAACCATCTTCTACCCAAATTCGAAATTGAAAACTAGGGTATGGAACCTTACCTCTTAGATGAAGAACTTGTGGGTTTTCCTTGTTAATCTTCCAAGATTTGAGCAAGACTTGATGAATAATTAGCCTAGGGTTTCCTCTCTCTCTAAAACACTCTCCCTTCTCTCTAAAACATCAGAATTTTTGCTAAAAAATGACCCTTTGCGTGTATTTAACGAAGTAGGGTGGGGTTGTAAGAACCCAAAAATGGAGGTCCGAAACAGGTTCTGTGGTCGCATATACGACCGCATAATGGATATGCGACCGCATATCGATCGCATAATTACAGACCAAAACGATCAAAATTTTGTCCGTGTATGCGGTCCGCATAACTGTTATGTGATCGGCCCCCAGATTGGCCCTTCTCCTGCTCACTTCTGAAGCCATTATGCGGCCCGCAGAGTGGTTCTGCGGTCGCATAATGGACCGCAGAAATGGATTGTTTCGCCAACAATTTTCCTTTAATTTTCGGTACATTGTTCAACCCAAAAAGTCCGAACCGCGATACCATATTCAAACACGTAAGCCTACTCCGGCACCACGAAACCTTGAATTCACTTGCGAAATTTTTGGGGCTTTATACTGAAATACTTTAAAATTTTCTAGGGTGTTACAATTATAGAGATTGTTACTCCCCCCGTGAATGCCTGGAGGAAAGATAAGAGGGATTCTTATGACTTATGCAAAAAGGGTAAATATTAGTTCGGTGGGGTGAGTCTATTTAACGGGCCTAATCCTCGTTGTGTGAAGTATAGGCGATGTCATTCGGGGGTATGTCACTATGGTACTAATGTATGTTTTGGATGTGGAGTAGAGGGGAATCAATTAAGGTACTGCCCTGTCAATCTAAAGTCATCATGTAAGTCACTCCTTAGTACATCATTATGAACACCGCATTATTTTTCTTGTTGTATATGTACATCCATATTGAAGAGGCCTACATAAATATGGTCTTAACCAAAACGTTGAATCACAAAACATTGCATGTATCTACTCTTTGAACGAAACACATTATTCGTGAAACCACTCTATCACAAATTCTCTTATTTACAATCTCTTTTGGAACTGAGCTCTATAATTATGTCCTTGAATTGAGTTATAACTCTAGGATTAATACTTCCCACTTGCTTCCCTAAATTCTCAACAAGGGACTATATCTGATGAATTTCTTACAGAACCTTTTGAATCGAATGAATAACATCTGCTCACTTGTGCCTATGCACGCACCACCTAATATTTACTATGCGGTATCAAATCTAATGTAAAGCAGCCTAGTGTTGAGATCCTTCTTGAGCCAATATTTTTCTCTCCGGTGTATGTGACTCCTATGGTTGGAACAATCACTTTACTCCTTTATGAATAGTATCATGAATCCTTTTCACTGTCTAGTAACATGAGAGCATGTCTTAGCACCTATCATATGTGTACCTGTCAATTGAAAGGGGTCACTTATCTATATAAAGTTTCTCGGGAATTTGAGGTTTTCGTGAATTCGTATTCAGTTTATCTTGTTCTCCAGCCCATACTGATTTCTATTACTCCGGGGTCTAACTTTTCTTTCTGGTAATCACGTTGGAATCACTAAATTATTTTTTGAAATGAGGATATGACTTGGCCGCCACGGGCACCCGGTGCCTTACTCAACCGAGTACCAACGTAACGTATCTTTCATATCATACTATCATAGGTAAATGAGTCGGAAAGCCTGTCATGAGATAACTAGAATAAAACATGAGGGAATACTCGACATAGGACGACCCAACATGATATAGAAACTTATACATGTGACATACGGGCTTATATGGCCGACATGATCATTTGTAAACTCAAAACATAGGCCGACAAGGCCATACAAGTATTCATATACATGACATATATCTACAAGCCTCTAAGAGTATATAAACGTCATAAAGATCGGGACAGGGCCGATCAATACATGTTAAAATCATACTGACTAAATAGGCAACTCCAGAGCTAGTGGACTGCACCAACACCTTCCGTTGAGCTGATAGTATACTAGGAGGGGGACCGTCAGCCTGTCTACCTATACCTGCGGGCATGAAACGCAGGCCCCAAGAAATAGGAGCGTCAGTACGAATAATGTACCGAGTATGTAAGGCATGAAAATCAGTACCTAGAAGACACAAAATAAGTATGGAGTAAAGGGATCCACCTATAAGTCTAAATAACTTTGTGAATCCTGAAATATTTATAATGTCATGCATGTGCGTATAAATGTTGTATCATGCATAGGTATATGCATACATAATGTCATCACGCCTCTGAGGGCATCTCATCATATTATCTCGGCTTCAGTAGGCGAAATCATTAACGTATACCAACTGATAAGGTGGTGGTGCGTATATAACGTCGTAACCTTTTCCCATATCCCATATACATATAATATACGTGTATATAACGCTATTAGGTCATGAGTCAATGTACATGTATAAATGAATGAAATGCATAAGAAGTAAGTTAATAAGATTTCTCGAAATTTCATAAGATCAATATGCCTTCGGGTAAACTTTATCACCCACATATTTTTCTGAGACCCATGAACAAAAGATATAATAATAAGACACATGGGAATTCAAGAACATATGCACCCCTAGTGCTTCTATGAATAGAGACATTTATGAAAGTTGTGTGTTTGCTCGTTTTGTTTGTATCATATGGATCATGCCAAAAGAAAAGAAGGGATATCCTTAACATACCTGGTCTTAACCCACCGGCTCAAGAGCTCAACTCAAATCTGCTTCACTATCTATATGATAACAAGAATAATACTATTATCAACCATATGGACAATTCTCTTAATCGCATAACGGACGATAACCTATCCTACAACGAAATGGATAGTATTTCCCCTATTCTTATCATTCTCTCAAGCTTTCCATAGGCAAGATAATACAACACAACTAGAAATTCCTATAACAAGTTTTACAACCCAAACAATGATACAACGAGCGGAAAGATCGGCTACGATTATCAACCACACTTCTCTAATCTTTTCTTTCCTTAAAACACATATCAATGACTACACCAACTGTATACTCAAGTTACTCCAAGAATTTCCAGCCACAATAAACTTAGAAAATTACCGAATAGCCAATACAACAACAACGTCAAAATACGATCTTCCGCTATTAATTCCATAATTCTCGTCCCACGATTTAGCCATGACCTAGACGAATTTAAATATACTAAGGAGAGGAAAATCCTTACCTTATTTGCCATGAAATACTCTTATTCCACCTTACTTCACATCGAAGAAAGCCCGGATTAACCAACGCACCAAAATGGAACAACGAGATCGAGGTGGTGCGCAGAACCCATATATTGTCTTTGAGAAAGATTACACTTTACTTTCATGAAATTTTGAGCTCATGTTGCTGAAAATCATCTCAAATTAACGTTCCTTGCTGCTACACCATGTTGAACCTATCTATTCTTCAATTTCATTCTCAAATCAAGTAAAACAAGAGACATAATTGTAACCTTTTTCTATTTACACATGTCCTCCTTAGCTTCTCTCTTGAGACATTGAGTTTAATAGGGCTACCACCACTTATGGGTGTAGATTAGTCACTAATGTTGCTGCCACCATGTGACATGTGGAATGTTATCCACTACACCAATTATTCAATAATTCAATTTAATTTGTCTTCCACTATAATTTTCTATTTAGCCAATTATACACATAATTAATTCCTTTATCTCAATTCACTTAATACTAATATACTTCATATACCTTACTATCATGGTTATGTGGTATAACACTAGTCCATAAATATGAGGTATTATGGCTTGGACCGTATTTTATCCCAAAATATCAAACTTCGACCAACCTCATTTTCTTCAACTCATTTACCCTCTCACCTTCACGGCTTTACTTATCACTTGTTACAAATAGCATATTTATAAGCTCAAAAATAATCTTGTTCTTGAACTTATGTCAATTATCTTACGACAAATCCAACGTACAAAAGTATGGGATGTAACACCTAACATGCAGAAAATGGGATGATTTTGTAAGTCTATCAACAATCACCCATATAGAATCGAACTTGCGCTGGGTATGAGGTAAGCCTATGATGTAATCCATATTAATTACTTCCCATTTCCAAGTTGGAATCTCTATAGCCTGCAATCCACTGGATTTTTGATGCTCAATCTTAACCTGCTGGCAGTTAGGGCACTGAGCAACAAACAATGCTATATCATTCTTCTTTCCGTCCCACCAGTATATTCCCATGATATCATGATACATCTTCGTCGCTCCTGGGTGAATAGAATTACGAGAATAGTGCGCTTCTCCCATAACCAGCTGGCACAACCCTGCCACATTAGGAACACATAATCGACCTCAATATCTGAGGACTCCATCTCCTGTAATCTCAAATGGTGTCTTCTCCTTTTGAGGGGTTGTATCCCTGTAATAAGCTAACACAGGATCCTCGTACAAGCATTCCTTCACTTCAGTTACTAAAGAGGATGTTGCCGTGTCCTGAATAGTAACTCTGGTATCACCTGAGTCCAGTAATCAAACTCCAAGACTAGCTAGCTGATAAATCTCATGGGCTATCCCCCTCTTCTCTGGCTGTAAATATGATAGGCTACCCATAGATATACGACTGAGGGCATCGGCTACTACATTCGCCTTCCCTGGATGGTATAAAATATCAACGTCATAGTCTTTCAGTAGCTCCAACCATCTCCTTTGACGTAAATTTAATTCCTTTTGCTTGAAGATATACTAAAGGCTTTTATGATCCCTATAGATATCAACATGAATGCCATACAAATAGTGCCTCCACATCTTTAATGCATGAATTACAGCGGCTAACTCTAGATCGTGGGTTGGGTAATTCTTCTCGTGCTTTCTTAGTTGTCTAGAAGCATAAGCTACAACCTTACCATGCTGTATCAGTACATAACCCAATCCAACGTCCAAAGCATCACAATAGATAGCATAAGCATCGGTTCCCTCTGGGAGTGTTAGAACCGGTGCTAAAGTTATCCTATCCTTTAATGCCTAGAAACTCCGTTCACAAGCATCGATCCACTGCAACTTAGCTCCCTTCTGAGTCAACTTTGTCAATGGTGCTGAAAGAGAAGAAAATCCCTTTACAAATCTCTTGTAATAACCTGCCAAACCGAGAAAGCTACGAACCTCCGTCGGTGTCGTAGGTCTAGGCCAAGTCTTTACTGCCTCAATATTTTGTGTATCAACCCGGATACCTTCACCTGAAATAAGATGCCCAAGGAAAGCTACAAAATTTAAGCAGAATTCACATTTAGAGAATTTTGCATACAACTTCCCTTTTTGTAGAACTTTGAGCACAATACCAAATGATCTGCATGCTCAATCTCTGAACGAGAATACACCAATATATTATCAATAAATACAATCACAAACAAATCTAGAAAGGGTCTGAACACGCGGTTCATCAAATCCATGAATACTGCTGGGGCATTGGTCAAACCGAATGACATAACACGAAACTCAAAGTGTCCGTATCTGGTCCTAAATGTTGTCTTCGGAATATCCTTCTCCTTAACCCTTACCTGATGGTACCCGGACCTCAAGTCTATCTTCGAGAAACACTTGGCACCTTGCAACTGATCAAATAAATCATCAATCATCGGGGGCGGGTACTTATTCTTGATCGTCACCTTATTCAACTATCTATAATCAATACACATCCACAAGGAACCATCTTTCTTCCTCATAAATAACACAGGTGCTCCCCACGGTGATGTACTAGGTCTGATAAAGCCTTTTTCAAGCAAGTCCCTTAGTTGTTCCTTCAACTCTCTCAGCTCTGCAGGTGCCATTCTATAGGGAGGAATGGATATTGGTTGAGTATCTGGTAATATGTCAATAGAAAACTCAATTTCTCGCTCTGGCGGAAGACCCAAAAACTCATTGAGAAAAACATCGGGAAACTCATTAACCACAAGGATAGATTGAATGGTTGATGACTCTACTTTCACATCTTGTACCCGAACTAAGTGGTAAATATAACCCTTTCTAATCATCTTCCTGCCTTGAGATAGGAAATAAACCTACCTCTCGGCGATGCCGTATTACCTTTCCATTCCAAAATAGGCTCCCCTGGAAACTGGAATCAAACCATCTTTGATCTATAATCAACGTTGGCATAACAAGAAGCCAACCAATCCATACCCAGTATAACATCAAATTCTACCATATCTAACTCAATTAGATCTGCTACAGTAGATTGACTATGAACTACTGTTGTACAATCTCTATATACTCGCCTAGCTATCACTGGATCCCCAACAGGTGTGGACACCTCAAAAGGTTTAACCAACTTAGGTTCTATTCCAAAATTACTAGCAACCAACGGAGTAACATATGATAAGGTGGAACCTAGGTCAATCAATGCATATACATCATATGAGGAGACTGATAATATACATGTAACAACATCAGGTGACGACTGCTGATCATGTCGACCTGCTAATGGATAAATGTGGTTCTAAGGGGGGGCGTACTGATGATGACGAACCAACTACTGATCCCACTGGCTGAACTATGCTTGAACCACCTCTCGTCGGACAATCTCTCATAACGTGGCCTAGATAACCACAAGTATAACAAACACCCAACCCCATACAGCACTGCCCGGCATGCTGCATACCACACTGAGCACATCGTGGCAAGGGCGGCCTCATCTGACTTGACTCACCCCTATACTGAGAACTTGAGGCCCTAGAATTTTGACTAGGCCCTGAATATGTGGAACGATTAAACCTCCTACAGGCAAACTGAGGGGGTACACTAGCCGATGGCTGGGCTGGATACCTCAGGTATTGTTGTCTCTGACCACCTCAAAACTCACCAGAAGGACCCGAAGATCTCTCTTACTCTAGCCCCTATCATGCTCACGATCGCCCCTTTGCTTCTGCTTAAGCTCCTCTACAGCCTGAGCGTATGCCTGAATACGAGAAATATCCATGCCTGGCTGAAGTGAGACCGACATACAGTCGTTAAGCAGGTGCATCTCCAACCCCATCACGAACTGGTGAACCCGATCCTCCATCTTAGCTACAATAGTGGGAGCATTCCTAGCCAAACAATCAAACTAAAGGATGTACTCCCGAACACTCATATTACCCTGCCGAAGGGTCAAGAACCTATCAACTCTAGCCCATCTAAGCTCTGGTGGTAGATAATGACGAAAAAAGCCTTTGTAAACTCATGCCATACCGCTAGAGGGGCATCCTCACCTCTGGACTCGTACCAACTCCCAAGACTCGTACCAATTAACTGCAACATCCTGCAGTCTATAGGAAGCTAGCTCAACTGACTCAGTAGTAGTGGCCTTCATTACCCTCAAAGTCCTCTGCATCCTATCGATAAATACCCGAGGGTCCAAATTAATGAAATCATGAACCCTCGTACTGATAGCCCTATCTGCATGACCAATACCTACTTCCCAACGCCGAGATTGTGCAGCTACTATTCGAGTCAATAGCTGAATATCATCTCTCATCTCCTGCCCCGGTGCATCTAGCTGAGGAGCTGGGTGTACAGGGGCAGGCGTTGGAGCTAGTGCCCCTCGGAGCTCCTCTGGAGAGGGCGGGGTATGTGAAGTCTGAGATGGAATCTCACTATGAAACTCTCCTTGAGCCCTGGTAACTCGTGGCGCTTGACTAGTAGTCTCATCAGCCACAGACTTGCCCTTCTGGGCAACTGTAGCCTTCTTAGGCATCGCTAAAAACATAACATATCATTAGGGAAACGAATCCTTATATCGCACGATCTAAGATAAGAAAGGAGGATCCTATATGTCCTGTAGCCTCCTGTTTATAAATGTGGTGCACAACACACTCATAAACAAGACTCTACTAGACACGGTCTGTAGACAACCCTAGGACAGAACTGCTCTGATACCACTTTTGTCACGACCCAAACCGAACACCCCCAAGCATGCGTCTAAGATATAAACATAAGTTAAGGGTAGGTCATGAATAACGTCTGTCAATAAATTGTTGAATCACATGAATAACATAATTGAGGAAAACATGTCCAAAATACATATATACATATACATGCGAAATACGGTAGGGCGAGCCGACAAGGCTGCTATGGAAAACTATATATTCAAAACTAGAAGTCGACAAGGCCACATACTATCCAACTATACATGACTATCTATAGACCTCTAATAGAGGGTATAACTGTATAAAGGACGGGACTGGGCCCCGTCGTACCCATATCTACATACCAAAAATAGCATATCAAAACTAGAAACAACTCCGGATCAAGTAGAGCACACCAACTCTCGCTGGTCAAGGATCCTAAAAAGGGCGACCGTCAGCCTGTCTACCTACATCTGCGGCGTGAAACGCAGGCCCCGGGAAATAGGAGCATCAGTACGAATAATGTACCGAGTATGTAATGCATGAAAATCAGTACATAAAAGACATAAAAGAAACAGGAATCCGCCTGTAAGTCTAAAAGAATTTGTGAATCCTGAAATATTTATAAAGTCATGCATGTGCATATAAATGTCGTATCATGGGTCTGAGGGCATCTCATTATATCATCTCGGCCTCTGTGGGCGAAATCATCAACGTATACCAACTAATCAGGTGGTGGTGCGTATATAACGCCGTAACCTTTTCCCATATCCCATATACATATAATATACGCATATATAATGCCATCTGGTCATGGGTCAATGTACATGTATAAATGAATGAAATGCATAAGAAGTAAGTTAATAAGATTTCCCGGAATGTCATAAGATCAATATGCCTTCGGATAAACTTTATCAACTGCGTATTTTTCTGAGACCCATGAACAGAAGATATAATAATAAGACACATGAGAATTCAAGAACATAGGCACCCATAGTGCTTCTACGAATAGAGACATATATGAAAGTTGTGCATTTTCTTGTTTCGTTTGTATCATATGGATCATAGTGCTTCTACGAATAGAGACATATATGAAAGTTGTGCATTTTCTCGTTTCGTTTGTATCATATGGATCATGCCAAAAGGAAAGAAGGGATAGCCTTAACATACTTGAGCCGATTCTCTTGACAATCCCTCTAACACACGTCAATCGCGACAAAACACTTAACGGCGAGATCGAAGTAGGGAAACATTCGTATGATATTCTTGAGAAAGGTTATACCGGGGTCCCTTAGAATTGCAAATCATGTTGCTATTACATTATGTAGTCTCGTATGAATTTTGTTGTAGCTTCATCCATTACTAGTAGATATAAACATCTCTCTTTAATGAATTAGAAAGGTTCCTTATCATAGTGGTTGTGAGGGCCCCATTTGATAAGGATTACTTTTAGCAACATCCCCTAAATGTGCCACCTAGCCACCTAAGCCAAGGAGTCATTGTTTGGTCTTATCAACTAAACTCCTTGTTGCCACGTTGGGGGTGATGTTCCCACCAAATAATTATCCATCAATTTCCAATTGATTTGTTAATTTCCCACTCAAAGTAATAATTAACCCATTACCAACATAATTAGGTAATATCTTAATTTACTTAAAATACTAATCACTTTTATCAAACTTTATACACCTTACTATCATGGTCATGTGGTCCCTTGTATGGCACTAGTCCATAAATATCGGGTATTATAGCTTGGACCATATTTTATCCCAAATTGACAAACTTCAACGAATACTCATTCTTTTATTTGTTTATCCTCTAATCTTCATGGCACTCACTTATCACTTGTTACAAATAACATAAATACTTATAACCTCAAAAATAATCTCATTCCCGAGCTTAGGTCGATTAACTTACGGCAAAACTTTAACGTACAAAATGTGGGATGTAACATAGTGTTTCATGTTTCCATGCTCCGGAGGTATTATGGTGATCCGTCTCATGTTTTGGACTTTAGCACGGTGCAGTTAGATGGAGATTTGACTTATGATGTGGAGCCGGTGGTCATTTTGGATCGGCAGGTTCGAAAGTTGAGATCAAATAATATTGCTTCAGTGAAAGTTTAGTGAAGAGGCCAGACAGTCGAGGAGGCTACTTAGGAGACCGAGCGGGAGATGTAGAGCAGCTATCCACACCTATTTAAGACTCCAGATATGATTCTAGACTCATTCGAGTACGAATATTTGTTTAAGAGGGGGAAAATATAACGACCTGGCCATCGCTTTGGGTATCGAAGTCCCATTCCCGCATTTATTGCTTATTATATATTCATTTGTGGTTATGTGACTTGTCGGGGTGGTTGGTTTGGTTCCGGGGATATTTCAGAACGAATTGGGACATTTAGTCCCAAGGTTGGAAGCTAAAGTTAAAGGAGTTGACCGGATATTGACATATCTATAAACGACTCCAGAATGGAGTTTTGATGGTTCTGATAGCTTTGTATGGTGATTTTGTACTTAGGAGTATGTCCGGATATTGATTTGGAGGTCCGTAGGTCGTTTTGGCTTGAATTGGCGAAAGTTGAAAAGTTAAAGGTTCGCAAGGTTGAGAAGTTTGTCCGAGAGTTGACTTTGTTGATATCAGGCTTGGATTTTAGTTTTGGGAGTTGGTGTTGGTCCGTTGTGTCATTTATTACATGTGTGAAAAATTTGAGGTCAATCGGAATTGGTTTGGTATGGTTCGGCATTGGGTTAAGAAATTTGAAATCCATTAGTTTTGTTAGGCTTAAATTTGGGTGCGATTTATGTTTTTGATGTTGTTTGATGTGATTTGAGGCTTCGACTCATGTTTTAGGATGTGTTGGTGTATTTGAAAGGGGTCCCGGGGGCCTCGGGTGTGATTCGGATTGAGGTTGGACTTGGAGAAAATATGTTGGCTTCAAGTCTGGTATAACCACACATGTGAGGTTTTGGCCGCAGGTGCGGAGCCGCAGAAGCGGCCATGGGGTTGGTAGAAGCAGTTTTGGGTTGATCTGGGAAGTTGCGCAGGTGCATGCATCTGGTCGTAGAAGCAAAAATGGGTCAGGTGAGGTCTTAGTCGCAGATGCGGACTGGGAGCCGCATTTGAGGAAGCGCAGGTGCGATGTTTGTCCGCAGATGCAGAGCAGTGTCCACAGGTGCGCGAGGTCGGGGTCCATTGTTGTATCGCAGATGCGGGATTTGGCCACTGCAAATGCAGATAAGTGAGCCGCATGTGCGGATTGTCTGGCAGTGTTATATTTTGAAGGGTTTCAAGTTTTCTCTCATTTTTGGACTTGTGGAGCTCGGCTAGGGGCGATGTTTTAGAGGGGTTTCACTATAATTCAAGAGGTAAGTGGCTTTTGATCACTCTTGTCCATAAATATTGAATGCCCTTTAATTTTTACACCTAGATTATGTGTGTTTGAGGTGAAATTTGGGGGATTTTGGACTAGGTATTGGAGAGTAAGATTTGGAGATTTGTGGGTCGATATGTGGTTAGAATTGGATAATTTTTGTATAGTTGGACTCGTAGTTGAATGGGTGTTGGGATTTTGTGAATTTTGTTGTGTTCCGAGGCCTAGGCCCGGGGTTGACTTTTTGAATTTGGTTAAAGATTTTAACTTTATCGTATGAAATCAATTCCTATTTCCTATATTTATTATATTAAGTTGTTTGTGACAAGATTCGAGTCGTTTAGAGGGCGATTCGCGAGGCAAGGGTTTGTTGGAGCTTTGAGTTGTGCACTTTGAGGTAAGTAACACTTCTAAACTTGGAACTGAGAGTATAAATCCCTGGAAAACGTGTTATATGATTTGTGTTGGGGTGACACACATGCTAAGTGACGTGCGTGTAGGTGTGCACCGTGGTAATCATGATTCGGTTGATTCTTTTGGACTATGTTGTTATCAAGTCCTGTTCTATCCGTGAAATCCTTACTTGTTAGAGTAGTTGAACTGTAATTCATGTTAGAAGAACATATTTAGGCTATGTGCTTACTCTGTTGAGTCTTAGTGAGGTCATTTCTGTTGTTTTGAGTTATCTACTTTAACTGCAATTATGTGCTCAATCATGATCCTCTATTTGCATATCATATCTCAGTCTCTGTTATCATTCACTGTTACACCACATATTGTTATTATTTGGGTTGAGTAGTACTAGGTTGTGAGCCTTGAGACTTGAGAGATTGATGACTGAGTTGGGCCTGAGAGCCGATTTATGAGAGTTATTGTTGATCGGGTTGCACACCGAAGTAGGCCTTATAGGCTTATTTATTATTGTGGATTGGGCTGCACGCCACAGCAGGCCTTATAAGCTTTATATTAGCGCTTGGGCAGGATCTGCCCCTCTGGAGTCTGGCATACCACCAGTGAGCGCAGACATGGTGATATCTACACGTGCTTTGGTTAGAGGCATTGATGTCAGGCACCCGTACAGTGCTGTGTGATCAGTGGGTAATTGAGATAGACAGATTGAGTACTCTGAGAGTGTGAGTACCTAGGAATACCACTGTGATACATTACATTTGACATGTAGGCATAGAGATGTAACATTCTTCATGCTAGATGTACTTGACATATTTTATTAGTGTGGGGCTTTAATTGTTAAACTTGAAAGCATGTCTTAATTTTGCACCCTGAACGGGCTGATTATGGAATTTCACTAAGTTATTTATTGTCATTGTCATTATCTTATATGTGTTGTCGTTATATTGGTTCTGATTGTATCCTTTTGAGTTTGCCACTGATTTCAACCAAAGGTTAGTCCTGTTACTTATTGAGTACCTTTGGGTTGGTTGTACCCATACTACACTCTATACTTCGTGTGCAGATCCAGGTACATCTGGATGCGGAGATTACTAGATCATTGTCAGCACTTGCTTGGAGACCTCAAGGTAGTTGTTATGGCGTCCGCAGACCTTGACTCTCCTTTTTTTTATTTTCTTCAGTGCTGTTCTATTATTCAGACAGTTGTACTAGAGTTTGTTTTATGTTGAGATGTTGTAGTGCTCATGTACTCGATGACACCAATTTTTGGGATGGTTGTAGTAGAGTTTCAGTTACTTTTATCATATATTTACGAGATTTTTCTGCTGTTGAGTTTATTAAAACATGTTCCATTCAATTGTTTAGATGTTATGTGATTGTCGGCTTGCCTAGCAAGTGTGTTAGGTGCCATCATAATAGGTTAGGATTTTGGATCACGACACACCTAGAAACTCCAAGACTTAAAGATATACTAGTTGTTTGCGAATTTCCTGATGTTTTCCCTTAAAATCTTCCTGGGTTGCCCCTGAAAAAGGAAGTTGAATTTCCTATCGAGGTTATTCCTGGAATGTTACATCTCGTGTTTTCGTACGTTAAAGTTTCGTCTTCAGTTAATCGATGTAGACTCGGGGATGAGATTATCTTGAGGTTAACGTATTTATGCTATTTATCACAAGCGATAAGTAAGTGCCATGAAGGGTAAAGGGTACACGAATCAAAGAAAATGAGGTTCGTTGAAGGTTGCCGATTTGGGATAAAATACGGTCCGGGCTATAATACCTGATATTTATGGACTAGTACTATACAAGGTACCATATGACCGTAATAGTATGATGTATAAAGTATATTAAAAATGAGTAGTATTTTAAGTAATTTAAGATAATTTTTAATTATGTAGGTAATTGGTTAATTATCGGGTAACGGGACATTACCTAATTAACTAATAAATTGGATAAAGATTAAAATTCCCCGCCCCCACCCCCACGTGGCAACAAACCACTTCTTAAACAAATGACTCTTAGTCATTTTTTATTAGGTGGCAACCTAATTGATAATTAAAAGACACTTCATTTCTTATATTTTGTATACAAAAGCACTACAATCAGAACGTTAGCAATTCTTACAAGTTTGGTTTCTTCCTAATTCAAATTCAAAACATTTTCAAACCAGACGCTAAAACTCAATCCAACAAAATTTCTTGCGACCAAATCAATTCCAGCGAGAATTATTAGCACCTTAGCAACGCAAAATTTTGCGGTTCTAAAGGAGTACGGTGCAACCTTTTTCAAGAATATCATTCGGATTTTCCCCTACTCCAGGTATGTTAAGGCTATCCCTTCTTTCTTTTTGGCATGATCCAACTTATACAGAAGAAACGGGCAAACGCACAGTTTTTATAAACGACTCTATTCATAGAAATACTAGGGGTCTCTATGTTCTTGATTCCCCATGTGACATATTATTATATCTTCTGTTCATGGGTCTCAGAATGATACGCAGTTGATAAAGTTTATCCGAAAGGAATATTGAGATTATTAACATATTTCCATGCATTCATTCATTTATACTTGTACCTTGACCCATGACTAGATGGCGTTATTGTAACACCCCAGAAAATTTTGAAGTACTTAAGTGCAAAGCCCGGTAAAGTTTGCAAAGGAAATAATGTTTCATGGTGCCGGAATAGGCTTACGTGTTTGAGGATTGTAGAAACGGCTCGGACTTTTTGGGTTGAACAATGCACCGGAAAGTAAAGGAAAATTTTCGGCGGAAAAGTGCATTTCTGCGGTCTATTATGCGACCGCATAACCACTCTGCGGACCGCATAATGGCCACAAAGTGAGGCAGTTGATTGAGTCAGTTGGAAGCAACTATGCGGTCGACTATGCGACCGCATAACTGTTATGCGGTGCATTATGCGATCGCATAACAGTTATGCGGACCGCATAGTGACCGCATACACAGACAGTTCTTTTGGCTATTTTGTAACCAAATATGCGACCGATATGCGGTCCGCATATCGGTTATGCGATCGCATACCTTGTTCTGGAGCTCCATTTTTGGGTTTTTAAAATCCGACTCTATTTCGTTAAATACACTCTTTGGGCCACTTTTGAGACATAATCTGATATTTTAGAGTGAGAGAGAGTGCCCTAGAGTGAGAAGGTGTTCTTCCATAATTTTTCTTCAATTCTTGCTCAAGTCTTGGAAGATTAAGAAGGGAAGCTTACTCTTCATCCTAGAGGTAAGATTCTACATCCTATACCCTAATTTCGAAATTTCTGAAAATGGGTAACTAGCAAGATAAATTTCTGGGCATGAGAGTTGTTTATTTTACATGTATGTGTTATCAAAGGGTTTAGGAAGATTGTTGAGCTAAAATTGAAAAAGATTGGGTTGTGGGATGATGAAGTCCTTCATAAAAAGGACATTGAAACCTTATGCACACCTGGTATATGATAAAATGCTCAAGTGAGCTAAAACCATGATCATCTTCCTAATTTTGATTCAATTTGTTATATTTCTAAAATAGATTGAAGTTGCTAAGAATTCCGGAACATTTTAGAGTGTAAGGAAGTTCAAGTGAGGTATGTTGGCTAAACTCTTCTCTTAGAATTGAATCCCACGATATTCATGTAAATTATGTAAGTCCCGAGTGATTCATTATGAAACTGGCTAATCCGAGTAAGATTGGGTTGAAAGAAATATGTTCAACAAGCATCCCAAATGCTTTATTCATGTTATGTTACTAATTGAGGATGTGTTACAATATGGGTTGTGCATTAATAATGTTTCGACTTTAAGTCAAGTTTAAATAAAGGCTATTATGCCACGTTTTGTGAAATATCTTTATGTGCCTTAGACTCTAAATTGTCACATATGTACTACACACCTTGATTTGAATTGTAATTGTTGTTGGTGATGATAATGATATTTGAGATTGATAAAGTGAGCATGAAATACTGAATATGGCCAACGTGCCAAGAATGATCTTATAATTATGGCCATTAGTGCCAATGAAATGAAAAGATGTGAAAGTAATACGAAATGCGATGATCGATATAAAAAGGTTGATGTCTCAAATAAGACAGCTTAGCCGGTCGGGTCATGATCGGACACCATGCCGTACCCATGGTGGTGATTGTGCTGGAAATTGTAATTGAAATGGTAATTGTGGTTGATGTCACTAATGGATAGCCTAGCCGATCGGGTCGTGATCAAACTCCGTGTTAAAGATGGTGGTATTGATATTGAGAGAAATTGTGGTTGATGTCTCTAATGAGATGGCCTAGCCGATCGGGTCGTGATCGGACTCCGTGCTAAGAGTACGGTGGTACCGGTATGGTGAATAATGGTATTGTGGATAATGGTATATCAATACTAAAAATCTCCCAATGTGAGATATGGAAATTAATTTGAACACTGTCTTGATCCTAAATTGAGGTTTGATGTTAATTAAGGCTTTCATTGATATTATGATAATCTTAATTGTATTATTTTGTCATTCTATTGAGAGGGTGTTTAGTTATACATACTAGTGCTATTCGACAGTACTAACGTCCCTTTTGCCGGGGGCGCTGCATCTTTCAATGGATGCAGGTGGTTCCACAGCAGGAGATATTGGTCAGTGATAGCAGTGCACCTTCTTCCCAGCTGACTGGGTGATCCCCACTTCATTCCGGGGTCATGAATCTTTTGTACTTTGTGTATTCTGTTTGAGGTATAGCCGGGGCCTTGTTGCTGGCATTATCATTGTACTCTTCTTTATCAATAGAGGCTCCGTAGACATAGTGTGGGTTGTGTATTGGTGCTAGAAAAGACAAACTATGTTATGTTGTGGTTGTATTACTTGTCCATTTAAGACTTTAAAAATGGTGAAACTTATGGTAATAAATTGGTAATTGCAGACATGACCACTTTATTGTTTAATTAAAGAAAACATATTTTCTCTTTATTCATGAATGAGTTTGGGTAGAAGGAATCTAACAGGCTTGCTCGGTCGGGTTCACTCGGTTGAGCGCCGGTCGCGCTCCTCGGTTTTGGGGCGTGACAGTTATATACGCGTATTTATATGTATATATATGTATATGGGATATGGGAAAAGGTTACGATGTTATATATGCACCACCACCTGATCAATTGGTATATATTGATGATTTTACCCATAGTGGCCAAGATGATATGATGGGATGCCCTCAGAGGCTTGATGATATTATGTACACCTATACCTATGCATGACACGACATTTATACGCACGTGCATGGCATTATAAATGTTTCAGGATTTACAAAGTGATTTAGACTTACAATCGGAATTCTTTATTCCATGTTTCATCTATGTCTGTTATGTACTTATTTTTATGCCTTACATTCTCAGTACATTATTCGTACGGACGCCCTATTCCCGGGGCCTGCATTTCATGCCTGCAGGTGCAGGTAGGCAAGTCAACGGACCCCTTCTTTGGATCCCCGATTAGCGAGAGTTGATGTGCTCCACTTGATCCGGAGCTGTTTTTTATTTTCGTACGATATGCTTGTATACATATATGGGTATGACGTGGCCCAGTCCTGTCCTTGTACAGTTATATTTCTATTAGAGGTCTGTAGACAGTTATGTATAGTTGGATAGTATGTGGCCTTGTCGGCTTCCAGTTTTGGGTATATATAGTTGTCTATAGCAGCCTTGCCAGCTCGCCCCACTGTATTTCATATGTCTATCTATATATGTCTTTTGGGCAGGTTTCCCTCACATACACTATTCATGTTTATACCTTAGACGTATGCTTAAGGGTGTTTGACAGGTAGGACTCGGGCATCCGCCGTGGCCCATCGGTTTGGGTCGTGACAAAAGTGGTATCAGAGCAGTTCTGTCCTAGGGTTGTCTACAGACCATGTCTAGTAGAGTCTTGTTTATGGGTGTGTTGTGCACCACACTTATAAACATGAGGCTACATGACATATAGGATGTTATCCTCTTTTCTTATCTTAGATCGTGCGATATAAGAATTCATGTTCCTAACGATATGTTATATTTTTAGCAATGCCTCCAAAGACTACAAATGCCCGGAAGGGAAAGTCTGTAGCTGGTGAGATTAATAGTCGAGAGCCACGAGTGACCAGGGCTCGGGGAGAGTCTCATAGTGAGATTCTATCTCAGACTTCACATACCCCACCCTCTCCAGGAGAGCTCCGAGGGGTACCAGCTCCAGCGCCCGCCCCTGTACGTTCAGCCCCTCAGCCGGATGCACCGGGTCAGGACATGAGAGATGCTATTCAGCTATTAACTCGATTAGTAGCCGCACAGGCTCGGCGTTAGGAATTAGGTATTGGTCATGCAGATAGGTCCGTCAGTGCGAGGGTTCGTGGTTTCATTACTTTAGACCCTCCGGTATTCACGGGGGCAGATCCAAATGAGGACCGTCAAGTATTTATTGATAGAATGTAGAGGGCGTTGAGGGTAATGAAGGCCACTGCGACTGAGTCAGTTGAGCTAGCTTCCTATAGACTCCAAGATGTTGCAGTTAATTGGAACAAGTCTTGGGAATTGTCCAGAGGTGAGGATGCCCCTCCAGCAGTATGGCAGGAGTTTACAGAAGCTTTTCTTCGTCATTATCTGCCACCAGAGCTTAGACGGGCCAGAGTTGATAGGTTCTTGACCCTTCGGCAGGGTAACATGAGTGTTCGAGAATACAATCTTTAGTTTGATTCATTGGCTAGGTATGCTCCCACTATTGTATCTAAGATGGAGGATCGGGTTCACTGGTACGTGATGGGATTAAAGACGCCCTTTCTTAACGATTGTATGTCGGTCTCACTTCAGCCAGACATGGATATTTCTCGTATTCAGGTATACGCTCAGGGTGTAGAGGAGCGTGAGCAGAAGTAGAGGGCCGATCGTGAGCATGATAGGGCCCAGAATAAGAGAGCGAGGTCTTCGGGTCCTTCTGGTTAGTTTAGAGGTGGTCAAAGACCATAATACCCGAGGTATCCAGCCCATCCATCTGCTAGCACGCCCCCTCAGTTTGGAGGTAAGAGATTTTATCGTTCCACATATTCAGGGCCTGGTCAGAATTTTAGGGCCTCAGGTTCTCAGTATAGGGGTGAGTCAAGTCAGATGAGGCCGACCTTGCCACGATGTGCTCAGTGTGGTAAGCAGAATGTCGGGCAGTGCCGTATGGGGTTGGGTGTTTGTTATACTTGTGGTTATCCGGGACATGTTATGAAGGATTATCCGACGAGAGGTGATGCAAGCATAGCTCAGCCAGCGGGATCTATAGCTGGTTCGTCATTATCAGTACTCCCCCCGGGCAAGGTTCATAAGCACCAATGAGTCATGGTAGAGGCAGAGGCAGAGCATCTAGCTCGAGCAGTCCTCAGAATCGTATTTATGCATTGGCAGGATGACAGGATCAGGAGTTATGTTGTTACAGGTATATTATCAGTCTTCTCATATCATGTATATGCACTGATTGACCCGGGTTCCACCTTATCATATGTTACTCCATTGGTTGCTAGTAAGTTTGAAATAAAACCTGAATTGGTTAAACCTTTTGAGGTGTCTAAACCCGTTGGGGACTCAGTGGTAGCTAAGCGAGTATATAGGGGTTTTATAATAGTGGTTCATAGTCGATCTACCGTAGCGGACCTAATAGAGTTAGATATGGTAGAATTTAATGGTATAATGGGTATGGATTGGTTGGCTTCTTGTCATGCAAACATTGATTGTAGATCAAAGATAGTCCGATTTTAATTTCCAGGGGAGCCCGTTTTGGAGTGGAAAGGTAATACGGCGTCGGCGAGAGGTAGATTTAATTCCTATCTCAAGGCAAGGAAGATGATCAGAAAGGATTGTATTTATCACTTAGTTCGGGTTCAGGATGTGGTAGTAGAGTCACCAACCATTCAGTCCATCCCTGTGGTTAATGCGTTTCCCGATGTTTTTCCTCATGAGCTTCCGGGTCTTCCGCCAGAGCGAGAAATTGAGTTTGCTATTGACCTACTACCAGATACTCATCCAATATCTATTCCTCCCTATAGAATGGCCGGGCAGAGCTAAAATAGTTAAAGGAACAACTAAAGGACTTGCTTGAAAAAGGCTTTATCAGACCTAGTTCATCACCATGGGGAGCACCTATGTTATTTGTGAGGAAGAAAGATGGTTCCTTACGGATGTGTATTGATTATAGAAAGTTGAATAAGGTGAAAATCAAGAATAAGTACCCGCTCCTGAGGATTGATGATTTATTTGATCAGTTGCAAGGTGCCAAGTATTTTTCAAAGATAGACTTGAGGTCCGGGTACCATCAGGTAAGGGTTAAGGAGGAAAATATTCCGAAGACAGCATTCAGGACCAGATACGGGCACTTTGAGTTTCGTGTTATGTCATTCGGTTTGACCAATGTCCCAGCAGTATTCATGGATTTGATGAACCGTGTGTTCAAGACCTTTTTAGATCTGTTTGTAATTGTATTTATCGACGATATATTGGTGTATTCTCGTTCAGAGTCTGAGCATGCAGATCATTTGCGTACTGTGCTCATAGTTCTACAAAAGGGAAGTTGTATGCAAAATTCTCTAAATATGAATTTTAGTTGAACTCTGTAGCTTTTCTTGGGCATATCATTTCGAGTGAAGGTATCCGGGTTGATAACAAAAGATTGAGGCAGTAAAGAATTGGCCTAGACCCACGACACCGACGGAGGTTCGTAGCTTTCTCGGTTTGGCAGGTTATTACAGGAGATTTGTAGAGGGATTTTCTTCCTTTTCAGCACCTTTGACAAAGTTGACTTAGAAGGGAGCAAAGTTCCAATGGACTGATGATTGCGAAGGGAGTTTCTAGGCATTGAATGACAGATTGACTTCCGCACCGGTTCTAACGCTCCCAGAAGGGACCGATGGTTATGTTATCTATTGTGATGCTTCAGGCATTGGATTGGGTTATGTGCTGATGCAACATGGTAAGGTTGTAGCTTATGTTTCTAGACAACTAAGAAAGCACGAGAAGAATTATCCGACCCACGATTTAGAGTTAGCCGCAGTAATTCATGCACTAAAGATGTGGAGGTACTACTTGTATGGCATTCATGTTGATATCTATACGGATCATAAGAGCCTCGAGTATATCTTCAAGCAAAAGGAATTGAATTTACGTCAAAGTAGATGGTTGGAGCTACTTAAAGATTATGACGTTGATATTTTTTACCATCTGGGGAAGGCTAACATGGTAGCCGACGCCCTCAGCCGTAGATCTATGGGTAGCCTATCATATTTACAGCCAGAGAAGAGGGGAATAGCCCATGAGATTCATCAGCTAGCTAGTCTTGGAGTTCGGTTACTGGACTCAGGTGATATTGGAATTGCTATTCAGGATACGGCAACATCCTCTTTAGTAACTGAAGTAAAGGAACGCCAGTATGAGGAACCTGTGTTAGTTCATTATAGGGATACCACCCCTCAGAAGGAGAAGACACCGTTTGAAATTACAGAAGATGGGGTCCTCAGATATCGAGGACGATTATGTGTCCCTAATGTCGCAGGGCTGCGTCGGCAGGTTATGGGAGAAACTCACTATTCTTGTTATTTTATCCATCCAGGAGCAACAAAGATGTATCGTGATATCAGGAAAGTATATTGGTGGGACGGAATGAAAAAGGATATAGCGGAGTTTGTTGCTCAGTGCCCTAACTGACAGCAGGTCAAGATTGAGCATCAAAACCCGGTGGATTATTGCAGGCTATAGAGATTCCGACTTGGAAGTGGGAAGTAATCAATATGGATTTCATCGTAGGCTTACCTTGTACCCAACGTAAGTTTGATTCTATATGGGTGATTGTCGATAGGCTTACAAAATCAGCCTATTTTCTACTCGTTAGGACTACATATTCCGCAGAGGATTATGCAAGGCTTTATATTAAGAAGATAGTACAACTGCATGGTGTCCCTGTATCTATTATCTCGGATAGAGGAGCTCAATATACAGCTAACTTCTAGAGGTCCTTCCAAAAAGGATTAGGGACTCAAGTAAGTCTTAGCACAACATTTCATCCCCAGACAGACGGCCAGGCTGAGCGTACTATTCAGACACTTGAAGACATGCTACGGGCTTGTGTGATAGACTTCAAGGGTAGCTGGGATGATCATCTGCCACTTATTGAGTTCGCATATAATAATAGCTACCATTCCAGTATTCAGACGGCTCCATACGAAGCTCTTTACGGACGGAAGTGTAGGTCGCCTATAGGGTGGTTCGATATTGGGGAAACTACGTTAGTAGGACCATAATTGGTACAATAGGCAATCGAGAAAATTAAGCTTATACAGGAAAGGCTATTAGCAGCTCAAAGCCATCAGAAGTCTTATACGGATAATCGACGGCGAGACTTGGAATTTCAGATTAATGACTGGGTATTCCTAAAGGTATCACCGATAAAAGGTGTCATGAGGTTCGGTAAGAAAGGAAAACTTAGCCCTCGGTATATTGGACCATATAGGATCATACGCAAGGTAGGCCAAGTAGCATATGAGATAGACTTGCCTTCGAACTTGGAGTCTGTACATCCAGTCTTTCATGTGTCTATGCTCTGTAAATGTATCAGAGATCCTTCCAGAATCGTGTCAGTTGATGACGTTCAGGTCACCGAGCAGCTATCATATGAAGAAACTCCCATTGCTATATTAGACAAACAGGTTCGGAGATTGAGAACTAAAGATGTAGCTTCGGTGAAAGTACTTTGGAGAAACAATAATGTGGAAGAAATGACTTGGGAGGCTGAGGAAGACATGAAGTCTAGATATCCCTACTTATTTCCTCCTCCAGAGAAGGGTCCGACTGAGACATCACGACCTTAAGGTACGTGTATGGATTCTTGTGTTAGTTATTGTCATTGGTCGTGTGAGTCCATTGTCGTTATTGATGATTGTGGTCCTAGGTGGCGTTGCATTATTGAGTTTCTACAGGAAGGGTTGGTAGTAGTATTGTTACCAAGGCGACTCTGCCAAAGTGATATAGATCCCGGGGAGTTAAACATTCAAGGACGAATGTTTCTAAGGGGGAAGGATGTTACATCTCGTGTTTTCGTACGTTAAAGTTTCGTCTTCAGTTAATCGACGTAGACTCGGGGATGAGATTATCTTGAGGTTAACGTATTTATGCTATTTATCCCAAGCGATATCTTGAGGGTACACGAATCAAAGAAAATGAGGTTTTTAAAGGTTGCCGATTTGGGATAAAATACGGTCCGAGCTATAATACCCGAAATTTATGAACTAGTACCATACAAGGTACCATATGACCGTAATAGTATGATGTATAAAGTATATTAAAAATGAGTAGTATTTTAAGTAATTTGAGATAATTTTTAATTATGTGGGTAATTGGTTAATTATCGGGTAACGGGACATTACCTAATTAACTAATAAATTGGATAAAGATTAAAATTCCCCACCCCTAATCCCACGTGGCAGCAAGCCACTTCTTAAACAAATGACTCTTAGCCACTTCTTAAAAGACAGTTCATTTCTTATATTTTGTATACAAAAGCACTACAATCAGAACATTAGCAATTCTTACAAATTTGGTTTCTTCCTAATTCAAATTCACAACATTTTCAAACCAGACACTAAAACTCAATCCAACAAAATTTCTTGCGACCAAATCAATTCTAGCGAGAATTATTAGCACCTTAGCAACGTAAAATTTTGCGGTTCTAAAGGAGTACGGTGCGACCTTTTCCAAGAATATCATACTGATTTTTCCCTACTCCAGGTATGTTAAGGCTATCCCTTCTTTCTTTTTGGCATGATCCAAATTATACAGAAGAAACGAGCAAACACACAGTTTTCATAAACGACTCTATTCATAGAAATATTAGGGGTCTCTATGTTCTTGATTCCCCATGTGACATATTATTATATCTTCTGTTCTTGGGTCTCAAAATGATACGCAGTTGATAAAGTTTATCCGAAAGGAATATTGAGATTATTAACATATTTTCATGCATTCATTCATTTATACATATACCTTGACCCATGACTAGATGGCGTTATATATGCGTATTTATATGTATATATATATATATATGGGATATGGAAAAAGGTTACGATGTTATATACGCACCACCACCTGATTAGTTGGTATATGTTGGTGATTTTGCCCACAGTGGCCGAGATGATATGATGGGATGCCCTCAGAGGCTTGATGATATTATGTACACCTATACCTATGCATGACACGACATTTATACGCATGTGCATGACATTATAAATATTTCAAGATTTACAAAGTGATTTAGACTTACAGTCGGAATTCTTTATTCCATATTTTATCTATGTCTGTTATGTACTGATTTTTATGCCTTACATACTCAATACATTATTCGTACTGACACCCTATTCCCGGGCCCTGCGTTTCATGCCCGCAGGTGCAAGTAGGCAAGTCGACGGTCCCCCTTCTTAGGATCCCCGATCAGTGAGAGTTGACGTGCTCCACTTGATCCGGAGCTGTTTTCTATTTTGGTACGATATGCTTGTAACATATATGGGTATGACATGGCCCAGTCCCGTCCTTGTACAGTTTTATTTTCTATTAGAGGTCTGTAGACAGTTATGTATAGTTGGATAGTATGTGGCATTTTCGACTTCCAATTTTGGGTATATATAGTTGTCTATAGCAGCCTTGCCGGCTCGCCCCACTGTATTTCGTATGTCTATCTATATATGTCTTTTGGGCAGGTTTCCCTCACATACATTATTCATGTTTATACCTTAGACGTATGCTTAAGGGTGTTCCACAGGTACGACTCGGGCATCCGTCGTGGCCCATCGGTTTGGGTCGTGACATGGAACTACTCTTATTTCCATAACGCCTTACCGAACGGCTCCGGCAGAATTGAAAGAGTTGAAAATTCAATTGCAAGAACTTCGTGAGAAGGGTTTTATTCGCCCAAGTGTTTGTCCTTGGGGAGATCTTGTTTTATTTGTGAAAAAGAAAGATAGCACTCTTCGGCTTTGTATTGATTACCAGCAACTGAATAAGGTAACAATTAATAATAGATATATGTTGCCTAGAATCGATGGTTTATTTGATCGGCTAAAGGGTGCTAGGTTGTTCTATAAAATTGACTTGAAGTCTGGGTATTACCAATTACGAGTAAGTGAGCAAGATGTTCCTAAAACTGCCTTTAGGACTCACTATGGTCATTATGAATTTTAGGTGATGCCATTTGGTTGACAAATACTCCTGCAGTGTTCATGGATCTAATGAATCGTGTATTCAAGCCTTATCTTTATCAATTCGTGGTTGTCTTCATAGATGATATTTTAATATATTCCAAATTAGTGAAGATCATGATAAACATCTCCGGATTGTTTTGCAAATTTTGGAGGAGAAAAAGCTTTATGCTAAGCTTTCCAAATGTGAATTCTGGCTTAGTGAAGTGGCTTTTTTGTGACATGTTGTTTCAGCTGAAGAAGTGAAAGTTGATCCTAGTAAGATTCAAGCTATTGTTGTGTCACGACCCAAACCGATGGGCCATGACGAGTGCCCGGGTCCTACCTGTCGAACGCCCCTAAGCATGCATCTAAGATATAAACATGAATTAAGGGTAGGTTATGAATAACATCTGTCAATAAACTGCTGAATCACGTGAATAACGTATGTAAGGAAAACATGTCAAAAAACATATATACATATACATGTGGAATACGGTAGGGCGAGCCGACAAGGCTGCTATAGACAACTATATATCCAAAACTAGAAGCCGACAAGGCCACATACTATCCAATTATACGTGACTATCTACAAACCTCTGATAGAGTGTACAACTATATGAAGGACGGGACTGAGCCCCGTCGTAACCATATCTACATATAAAAATAGCGTACCAAAACTAATAACAACTCCGGATCAAGTGGAACACACCAACTCTCGCTTATCAAGGATCCTAAAAAGGGGGACCGTTAACCTGTCTACCTGCACCTGCGGGCATGAAACGCAGGCCCCAGGAAATAGGAGCGTCAGTACGAATAATGTACCGAGTATGTAAGGCATGAAAATCAGTACATAAAAGACATAAAAAACATGGAGTAAAGGAATCCGCCTGTAAGTCTAAATAACTTTGTGAATCCTGAAATATTTATAAAGTCATGCATATGCGTATAAATGTCATATCATGCGTAGGTATATGTGTGCATAACATCATCAAGCCTCTGAGGGCATCCCATCATATCATCTCGGCCTCTGTGGACGAAATCATCAACGTATACCAACTGATCAGATGGTGGTGCGTATATAACATTGTAACCTTTTCCCATATCCCATATACATATAATATACGCGTATATAACACCATCTGGTCATGGGTCAATGTATATGTACACCTGAATAAAATGCATAAGAAATAAGTTAATAAGATTTCTCGCAATGTCATAAGATCAATATGCTTCCGGATAAATTTTATCAACCACAAAAAAACTTCTGAGACCCATGAACAAAAGATATATGTCACACCCCAAACCTGGGGAGGCGTGGCTGGCACCCGGTGTCGTACTGGCCCGCGCAAAGCATTCTGTAACTCCTTTACTTTCTTTGTAACTATCATGGGCCAACATGGCCAAAACTTGTAATGTATCACTATAAGTGGGCAACACTGTATCACTGAATCATTTTTCTTAAAACATGAATACATACGGGCCGTCAAGGCCTCTGACATACTGTACGAAATGAACCTCTGTCTACAAAGCCTCTAAGATTATTTGACATCAAATGGGACAGGGTACTGGCCTACCCATAAGTCTTTGGCAAAACTCTGACACGATGACTCATAGACTCGGCTGCACTCCGAATGAGGTGGAGTCTTACCGATCCTTTGCTGAATGCCAATCTCATCTACTATGAGGGCTCGTCAAATTGATTATCTACACCTCCAGGCATGAATGCAGCGTCCCCAACAAACGGACGTAAGTACGAATAATGTACTGAGTATGTAAGGCAGAACTGAAACATAACAATAAGTTAACATTAGTTAAGGACATATAAGAATCAACCTGAATCTCTGGAGTGCCACTGTATATGCATAATTATTATACTCATATATATATACACAATGCTTCTCTTTAACACTATTATCCATATTGTATGATGCATGACTGCCCAACTGATCAGTGGTAACTGTCCGACCGGCCGTAGCGCGGTGGTAAATACATGACTGCCTGACCGGCCGTAGCTCAGTGGTAAATAAATATGCATGACTGTCCAACCGGTGGTAAATAATGATACATAACTGCCCAACCGGTGGTAACTGCCCGACAGGCCGTAGCACGGTGGTAAATGAATATGCATGAAGATGCGTGTATCACTATATTATAAATATTAACATCTTTATCGTACGCCTCAATATAGACTTAGCAACATATTTAAACATACTTGAATATAACTTTACAGGAATGAATAACGTACACATCTTTAACTTCTAAGAGTAGAAACACTTATGAAATAGCATTATGTTTACGTATCCTTACTTGGATCGTGCCAAAATAAAAGGAGTGATAACCTTAACATACTTGGACCCCTTAAGCAATTGAGACCTGAGTCGCATGAACTAGTGAGATAGAAGGTAGTGTTGTCGACTAGGGAATTATCAGAAGGTCACGTAACTCATCTTTTGGCAATGAGAAATTGAAAAAAGAAACAATATATCATCATCGAAGAACAAACTGTCTTAAAGGTATGAGAATGGCTCTCGTTCCTGTATTCAAATCTCTCAACACTCAACAATCCCAATAAAACTACAGATCTAACTCAACCTCTACTATCTTTATACTACACTTACCCTTTATTTTGGTCAAATTTATACTTCACATATTAAAGGCAAGAAAAAGAAGTAAATACCCTTAGAAATAAAGAGTAAAGATAAAGTATAAGAGTTTAAATTTTGATATTGCGATTCAAACTAAGAACGACTGAAGAGAGAATCAGCTAATTAGCTCTCTCCATATTTTATTGTTTGGCAAAATTGCTATTCAAACTTGAGAAGATTCAAGATTTCTAATATCTTAGACATCCTTAATGAATTTTTTTTGGGGGGGGGGGGGGGAGTGATTGTATTATAGTTAAGAGATGCCACCTTATCAAAGTGATTCAATAGTCACTTTAATATATCACATATCACTGCCACGTGATGTTCTTACCCCAACCATTTTTGATAATTGCCAATTTACCCGCATAATTAAGAATTATCTCAAATTACTTAAAATACTACCTACTTTTAATACACTTTATGTACCCTACTATCATGGTCATATGGTACCATATAAAATAAATACATACACTATTATTTTATTAAAATATCCGTGTAAAAGTATATATATATATATTTTCTCAACTTCTAATTTTTCTAATCTCATATAAAGAGTACAAATTTTCGTATGCTTAATTCTTAAAATGATTTTAAAAAAAAAAAAAGATAACCTTCATTTCTTGTGAAAAAAAAATAATTTCTATCTTTTATAATAAAGAAAATCTCATAAACTTCCTCATATCATGTGTATAATTTAAAATATATTCGAAAGTAGTAATATTAATAACTATATAAAATTATATTTTTCAAACTTTTTACAAAAATGTACCACTCAATATAAATACCATACCAAAATGTATCTAACGGTATCAAGATTGTTAAACTTACGGGGTCTTATGGTCACAAATCCTCTGTAGAAAAGTACGGGATGTAACATCCTTCCCCCCTTTAGAACATTCGTCCTCGAAAGTTAACTCTTATAGATTTACAAAAATTTTCTCTAGGGTCTCCTCTGTAAACTAAACTAAAACCCAACCTCTATCTGAAGTCTCGACTATTCACAATCTCTTGTACTTGAATATCTCGTATCTTCTTCATATTTACCTTACTTACCTTTCAATCTTACATCGTATCTTCTGTTTCTTTCATAAACTCCCTTCCATATTACGCCTTAAAGCTATACTGTAATACCTACACCTCTGGTGCATACAAAATCTAGGGAAAGCTTCATACTGACTTCTTACGACTCAGCTCTATGGCACGATCTGGAAATAAAAGAAGGGTAACATTTCCTAAATGCCCTATAGCCTCTCAATTATAAATGTGGCGTGCAACACATCCATAAGTGAGACTCTACTAGGTACGACTTTGTAGACTCCCTAGGACACGACCCGCTTTGATATCACTTTGTCACGCCCCAAACCTGGGGAGGCGTGGCTGGCACCCGGTGTCGTACTGGCCCGAGCGAACCATTCTGTAACTCCTTTACTTTCTTTGTAACTATCATGGGCCAACATGGCCACAACCCGTAATGTATCACTATAAGTAGGAAACACTGTATCACTGAATCATTCTTCTTAAAACATGAATACATACGGGCCGTCAAGGCCTCTGACATACTGTACAAAATGAACTTGTCTACAAAGCCTCTAAAATTATTTGACATCAAATGGGACAGGGTACCGGCCTAAGCATAAGTCTTTGGCAAAACTCTGACACGATGACTCATAGACTCGGCTGCACTCCAAATGAGGTGGAGTCTTACCGATCCTTTGATGAATGCGAATCTCGTCTACTATGAGGGCTCTTCAAACTGATTATCTACACATGCAGGCATGAATGCAGCGTCCCCAACAAAAGGACATCAGTACGAATAATGTACTGAATATGTAAGGCAGAACTGAAACATAACAATAGGTCAACATTAATTAAAGACATATAAGAATCAATCTGAATCTCTCGAGTGCCACCGTATATGCATACTTATTATACTCATATATATATATATACAATGCTTCTCTTTAAGACTATTATCCATATCGTATGATGCATGACTGCCCAACTGATCAGTGGTAACTGCCCGACCGGCCGTAGCGCGGCGGTAAATGCATGACTGCCCGACCGACTGTAGCTCGGTGGTAAACAAATATGCATGACTGCCCAACCAGTGATAAATATGATACATAACTGCCCAACCGGTGGTAACTGCCCGACCGGCCGTACCACGGTGGTAAATGAATATGCATGAAGATGCGTGTATCACTATATTATAAACATTAACATCTTTATCATATGCCTCAATATAGACTTAACAACATATTTAAACATACTTGAATATAACTTTACAGGAATGAATAACGTAGACATCCTTAACTGCTAAGAGTAGAAACACTTATGAAATAGCATTACGTTTACGTATCGTTACTTGGATCATGACAAAATAAAAGGAGTGATAACCTTAACATACCTGGACCCCTTAAGCAATTGAGACCTGAGCCGCATGAACTAGTGAGATAGAAGGTAGTGTTGTCGACTAGGGAATTATCAGAAGGTCACGTAACTCATCTTTTGGCAATGAGAAATTGAAAAAAGAAACAACATATCATCATCGAAGAACAAACTGTCTCAAAGGTATGAGAATGGCTCTCGTTCCTGTATTCAAATCTCTCAACACTCAACAATCCCAATAAAACTACAGATCCAACTCAACCTCTACTATCTTTATACTACACTTACCCTTTATTTTGGTCAAATTTATACTTCACATATTAAAGGCAAGAAAAAGAAGTAAATACCCTTAGAAAGAAAGAGTAAAGATAAAGTCTAAGAGTTTAAATTTTGATATTGCGATTCAAACTAAGAACGACTGAAGAGAGGATCAGCTAATTAGCTCTCTCCATATTTCATTGTTTGGCAAAATTGCTAGTCAAACTTGAGAAGGTTCAAGATTTCTAATATCTTAGACATCCTTAATGAATTGGGGGGGGGGGGGGGGTGATTGTATTATAGTTAAGAGATGCCACCTTATCAAAGTGATTCAATAGTCACTTTAATATATCACATATCACTGCCACGTGATGTTCTTATCCCAACCATTTTTGATAATTACCAATTTACCCGCATAATTAAGAATTATCTCAAATTACTTAAAATACTACCCACTTTTAACACACTTTATGTACCCTACTATCATGGTCATATGGTACCTTATAAAATAAATACATACACTATTATTTCATTATAATATCCGTGTAAAAATATATATATATATATATTTTCTTAACTTCTAATTTTTCTAATCTCATATAAAGAGTACAAATTTTCGTATGCTTAATTCTTAAAATGATTAAAAAAAAAAAAAAGATAACCTTCATTTCTTGTGAAAAAAAAATAATTTCTCTCTTTTACAATAAAGAAAATCTCATAAACTTCCTCATATCATGTGTATAATTTAAAATATATTCGAAAGTAGTAATATTAATAACTATATAAAATTATATTTTTCAAACTTTTTACAAAAATGTTCCACTCAATATAAATACCATATCAAAATGTATCTAACGGTATCAAGGTTGTTAAACTTACGGGTTCTTATGGTCACAAATCCTCTGTAGAAAAGTACGAGATGTAACATCCTTCCCCCCTTTAGAACATTCCTCCTCGAAAGTTAACTCTTATAGATTTACAAAAATTTTCTCTAGGGTCTCCTCTGTAAACTAAACTAAAACCCAACCTCTATCTGAAGTCTCGACTATTCACAATCTCTTGTACTTGAATATCTCGTATCTTCTTCATATTTACCTTACTTAACTTTCAATCTTACATCGTATCTTCTGTTTCTTTCATAAACTCCCTTCCATATTACGCCTTAAAGCTATACTGTAATACCTACACCTCTGGTGCATACAAAATCTGGCGAAAGCTTCATACTGACTTCTTACGACTCAGCTCTATGGCACGATCTGGAAATAAAAGAAGGGTAACATTTCCTAAATGCCCTATAGCCTCTCAATTATAAATGTGGCGTGCAACACACCCATAAGTGAGACTCTACTAGGCACGACTTTGTAGACTCCCTAGGACACGACCCGCTTTGATATCACTTTGTCACGCCCCAAACCTGGGGAGGCGTGGCTGGCACCCGGTGTCGTACTGGCCCGAGCGAACCATTCTGTAACTCCTTTACTTTCTTTGTAACTATCATGGGCCAACATGGCCACAACCCGTAATGTATCACTATAAGTAGGAAACACTGTATCAGTGAATCATTCTTCTTAAAACATGAATACATACGGGCCGTCAAGGCCTCTGACATACTGTACAAAATAAACTTGTCTACAAAGCCTCTAAAATTATTTGACATCAAATGGGACAGGGTACCGGCCTACCCATAAGTCTTTGGCAAAACTCTGACACGATGACTCATAGACTCGGCTGCACTCCAAATGAGGTGGAGTCTTACCGATCCTTTGATGAATGCCAATCTCGTCTACTATGAGGGCTCGTCAAACTGATTATCTACACATGCAGGGATGAATGCAGCGTCCCCAACAAAAGGACGTCAGTACGAATAATATACTGAGTATGTAAGGCAGAACTGAAACATAACAATAGGTCAACATTAATTAAAGACATATAAGAATCAATCTGAATCTCTCGAGTGCCACCGTATATGCATACTTATTATACTCATATATATATATATACAATGCTTCTCTTTAAGACTATTATCCATATCGTATGATGCATGACTGCCCAACTGATTAGTGGTAACTGCCCGACCGGCCGTAGCGCGGCGGTAAATGCATGACTACCCGACCGACCGTAGCTTGGTGGTAAACAAATATGCATGACTGCCCAACCAGTGATAAATATGATACATAACTGCCCAACCGGTGGTAACTGCCCGACCGGCCGTACCATGGTGGTAAATGAATATGCATGAAGATGCGTGTATCACTATATTATAAACATTAACATCTTTATCGTATGCCTCAATATAGACTTAACAACATATTTAAACATACTTGAATATAACTTTACAGGAATGAATAACGTAGACATCCTTAACTGCTAAGAGTAGAAACACTTATGAAATAGCATTACGTTTACGTATCGTTACTTGGATCATGACAAAATAAAAGGAGTGATAACCTTAACATACCTGGACCCCTTAAGCAATTGAAACCTGAGCCGCATGAACTAGTGAGATAGAAGGTAGTGTTGTCGACTAGGGAATTATCACAAGGTCACGTAACTCATCTTTTGGCAATGAGAAATTGAAAAAAGAAACAACATATCATCATCGAAGAACAAACTGTCTCAAAGGTATGAGAATGGCTCTCGTTCCTGTATTCAAATCTCTCAACACTCAACAATCCCAATAAAACTACAGATCCAACTCAACCTCTACTATCTTTATACTACACTTACCCTTTATTTTGGTCAAATTTATACTTCACATATTAAAGGCAAGAAAAAGAAGTAAATACCCTTAGAAAGAAAGAGTAAAGATAAAGTCTAAGAGTTTAAATTTTGATATTGCGATTCAAACTAAGAACGACTGAAGAGAGGATCAGCTAATTAGCTCTCTCCATATTTCATTGTTTGGCAAAATTGCTAGTCAAACTTGAGAAGGTTCAAGATTTCTAATATCTTAGACATCCTTAATGAATTGGGGGGGGGGGGTGATTGTATTATAGTTAAGAGATGCCACCTTATCAAAGTGATTCAATAGTCACTTTAATATATCACATATCACTGCCACGTGATGTTCTTATCCCAACCATTTTTGATAATTACCAATTTACCCGCATAATTAAGAATTATCTCAAATTACTTAAAATACTACCCACTTTTAACACACTTTATGTACCCTACTATCATGGTCATATGGTACCTTATAAAATAAATACATACACTATTATTTCATTATAGTATCTTGTGAAAAAAAATAATTTTTATCTTTTACAATAAAGAAAATCTCATAAACTTCCTCATATCATGTGTATAATTTAAAATATATTCGAAAGTAGTAATATTAATAACTATATAAAATCATATTTTTCAAACTTTTTACAAAAATATTCCACTCAACATAAATACCATATCAGAATGTATCTAACGATATCAAGGTTGTTAAACTTATGGGGTCTTATGGTCACAAATTCTCTGTAGAAAAGTATGGGATGTAACAATATAATAACACATGGGAATTCAACAACATAGGCACCCTTAGTGCTTCTATGAATAGAGACATTTATGAAAATTGTGCGTTTGCTCGTTTCATTTGTACCATATGGATCATGCCAAAAGGAAAGAAGGGATATCCTTAACATACCTGAGCCAATTCTCTTAACAATCCCTTTAACCCCTTAATTGCAAGTCACGTTGCTATTACATAATTCATAATTGTGTTGCTGCTATATACATGGAAATACTAATCCAATAGTGGAATTATATGATTTATATGCATTCTTTTTGTGTCTCCTCCTCTATCACCTTTCTAATCTATATCACTCTTAATGAAGTATGGATGTCTCTTTATCATAGTGGGTTGTGGGCCCCACTTTATGTGATTACTTTGCCATCCTGTCCCCTAAATATGCCACCTAGTTACATAACTTATCTAGTCACTATTAGGTTTGATTAATACACCCATTTGATGCCACATGGAGATGGTATCTCCACTAATTTCTTAGGCACAAATTCCTAATTAGTTTGTTAATCTCCCACTAAAACCATTAATTAACCCATTATCACATAATGAAGAATTAGCTCAAATTATTTAAAATACTAATTACTTTTAACACACTTTATATATCTAATTATCATGGTTATGTGGTACCTTGTATGGCACTAGTCCATAAATACAGGGTATTATAGCTTGGACCGTATTTTATCCCAAATTGACAAACTTCAACGAATACTCATTGTTTGATTTGTTTACCTTCTAAACTTCACGGTACTCACTTATCACTTGTTACAAATAACAAAAATACTTATAACCTCAAAAATAATCTCATTCCCGGGATTACGTCGATTAACTTACGGCGAAACTTTAACATACGAAATACGGGATGTAACAACCTCCCCCCTAGAAATATTCGTCCTCAAATATTTAACTCCCCGGGATCTATATAAAGTTTTGGCAGAGTCGCCTTTGTAACAGTACAACTACCAACCCTTCCTGTAGAAAACTCAATAATTCATTGCCACATAGGGCCACAATCATCAATAACAACAATAGCCTCACACGACCAATGACAATAACTAACACAAGAACCCATACACATACCTTAAGGTTGTGATGTCTCAGTCGGACCCTTCTCTGGAAGAGGAAATAAGTGAGAATATCTAGACTTTATGTCTTCTTCGGCCTCCCAAGTCATTTCTTCCACATTATTGTTTCTCCAAAGTACTTTCGACAGGAAGAGTTGGTAGTAGTATTGTTACAAAGGCGACTAGCCAAGATTTATATAGATCCCGGGGAATTAAACATTCGAGGATGAATTTTTCTAAGGGGGGAAGGATGTTATATCCCGCATTTCGTACGTAAAAGTTTTGTCGTAAGTTAATCGACATAGACTGGGGGATGAGATTATCTTGAGGTTATAAGTATTTATGCTATTTATAACAAGCGATAAGTAAATGCCGTAGAGGTTAAAGGGTAAACGAATCAAAGAAAGTGAGTTTAGTCGAAGTTTGTCGATATGGGTTAGAATACGGTCCGAGCTATAATACCTGGTATTTATGGACTAGTGTCATACAAGGTACTACATGACTATCATAGTAATGTGTATAAGGTATGTTAAAAGTGAGTAGTATTTTAAGTACGTTGAGATAATTCTTAATTATGTGGGTAATTGGTTAGTTATTGGGTAATGGGATATTACCTATTTAATTAAAGATTACTGGATAAAGATTAAATCCCCTCAACAAGGGAATTACGTGGCATCCCCCAAACCTAATGACTCCTAAGTCATTATAGAATAGGTGGCAAGATTTAAATCATTATGGATTATGTGGTGGCTGCACATCCATGTATAAAATATATCTCTAACTTAAGAGACATGGATGGATAAGCAACATGAATCATAAACTCATTCTCATAGGAATCTGATAACGATTCAAACGTAAATGTTGTGTGTTACAAACGAAAGTCATATAAGCAACACCCAAGACCTTCAACAATTCAAATTAGCGTGAGATTTTACAATTTTAAGGGAGTACAGTGTAATCTTTCTCAAGAGAATTGATTCAGGTATGTTAAGGCTATCTCTTCTTTCTTTTTGGCATGATCCATACGGTGCAAACAAAACGAACAAATGCACAACTTCCATAAATGACTCTACTCATAAAAATGCTAGAGAAGCTTATGTCCTTGATTCCACATGTATCCTATTATTCTATCATCTGTTCATGGGTCTCAGAAAATACGTAAGTTGATAAAGTTTATTTCATGATATTAATCAGAGGCATAATGGTCTAATGACATTCCGAGAGATTTTATTGACGTATTTCGTATGCATTTCATTCATTTATACATGTACATTAACCCATGACCAGATGGCATTATATACCCGTATATTATATATATATGTGATATGGGAAAAGGTTACGGTGTTATATACGCACCACCACATGATTAGCTGGTACATATGATGATTTTGCCCACAGTGGCCGAGATGATATAATGGGATACCCTCAGAGGCTTGATGATATTGTGTACACCTATACCTATGCATGACACGATATTTATACGCACGTGCATGACATTATAAATGTTTTAGGATTTACAAAGTGATTTAGACTTACAGGCAGAATTCTTTATTCCATGTTTTATCTATGTCGGTTATGTACTTATTTTTATGCCTTACATACTCTGTACATTATTCGTACTGACGCCCTATTTCCCGGGGCCTGCGTTTCATGCCCGCAGGTACAGGTAGATAAGCAGACGGTCCCCCTTCTTAGGATCCTTGATCAGCAAGAGTTGGCATGCTCCATTTGATCTGGAGCTGCTTTTGATTATGGTACGATATGCTTGTATGCATATATGGGTATGACATGGCCCAGTCCCGTCCTTGTACAGTTGTATATTCTATTAGAGGTCTGTAGATAGTTATGAATAGTTGGATAGTATGTGGCCTTGTCGGCTCATCCTACGTATTCTGCACGTATATGTACATATGTCTTTTGGGCAGATTTTCCTCATGTATGATATTCTCGTAATTCAGCAGATGTTATTCATGTTCATATATTAGTCGCATGCTCAGGGGTGTTCGACAGGTAGAACTCGGGCACCCTAGGGTTGTCTGCAGACCGTGTCTAGTAGAGTCTTGTTTATGGGTGTGTTGTGCACCACACTTATAGACAGGAGGCTACAGGCCATATAGGATATTATCCTCTCTTCTTTTCTTATATCGTGCGATATAAGAATTTATGTTCCTAACGATATGTTACATTTTCAGCAATGCCTCCGAAGACTACAGCCACCCAGAAGGAAAAGTCTGTGGCTGGTGAGACTACTAGTCGAGCGCCACGAGTTACCAGGGCTCGGGGAGAGTCTCATAGTGAGATTCCATCTCAGACTTCACATACCCCGCCCTCTCCAGAAGAGCTCCGAGGGGCACCAGCTCCAGCGTCCGCCCCTGTGTGTTCAGCCCCTCAGCCAGATGCACCAGGTCAGGAGATGAGAGATGCTATTCAACTATTAACTCAATTAGTAGCCACACAGGCTCGGCGTCAGGAAGTAGGTATTGGTCATGCAGATAGGTCTGTCAATGTGAGGGTTCGTGATTTCATTAATTTGGACTCTCCGGTATTCACTGGGGCAGATCCAAACGAAGACCCTCAGGTATTTATCGATAGAATGCAGAGGACTTTGAGGGTAATGAAGGCCACTGCAACTGAGTCGGTTGAGCTAGGTTTCTATAGACTTCAGGATATTGTAGTTAATTGGTATGAGTCTTGGGTGTTGTCCAGAGGTGAGGATGCCCCTCCAGCAATATGGCAGGAGTTTACAGAGCCGCACTTGGCTAGGTATGCTCCCACTATTGTATCTAAGATGGAGGATCGGGTTCACCGATTCGTGATGGGGTTAGAGCCGCACTTGCTTAACGATTGTATGTCGGTCTCACTTCAAGTAGACATGGATATTTCTCATATTCAGGCATACGCTTAGGGTGTAGAGGAGCGTAAGCAGAAACAGAGGGACGATCGTGAGCATGATAGGGCCCAGAATAAGAGAGCGAGGTCTTCGGGTCCTTCTGGTGAGTTTCAAGGTGGTCAGAGACCACAATACCCGAGGTATCCAGCCCAACCATCGGCTAGCGCGCCCTCTCAGTTTGGCGGTAAGAGATTTGATCGTTCCACATATTCAGGGATTGGTCAGTGTGGTAAGCAGCATGCCGGGCAGTGCCGTATGGGGTTGGGTGTTTGTTATACTTATGGTTATCCGGGCCACGTTATGAGGGATTGTCCGATGAGAGGTGATGCAAGCATAGCTCAGCCAGCGGGATCTGTAGCTGGTTCGTCATCATCAGTACGTCCCCCTGGGCAAGGTTCACAAGAACCAATGAGTCGTGCTAGAGGCAGAGGTGGAGCATCTAGCTCGAGCGATCCTCAGAACCGCATTTATGCGTTGGCAGGATGACAGGATCAGGAGTCATCGCCTGATGTTGCTATAGGTATATTATCAGTCTTCTCATATGATGTATATGCATTGATTGACCCAGGTTCCAACTTATCATATGCTACTCTATTGGTTGCTAGTAAGTTTGGAATAAAACCTGAATTGGTTAAACCTTTTGAGGTGTCTACACCTGTTGGCGACTCAGTAATAGCTAAGCGAGTATATAGAGGTTGTATAATAGTAGTTCATAGTCGATCTACCGTAGCGGACCTAATCGAGTTAGATATGGTAGAATTTGATATTATAATGGGTATGGATTGGTTGGCTTCTTGTCATGCCAACATTGATTGTAGATCAAAGATGGTCCGATTCCAATTTCCAGGGGAGCCTGTTTTGGAATGGAAAGGTAATACGGCATCGCCCAGAGGTAAATTTATATCCTATCTCAAGGCAAGGAAGATGATCAGAAAGGGTTGTATTTATCACTTAGTTCGGGTACGGGATGTGGAAGTAGAGTCACCAACCATTCAGTCCATCCCTGTGGTTAATGAGTTTCCCGATATTTTTCCCGATGAGCTTCCGGGTCTTCCACCAGAGCGAAAAATTGAGTTTTCTATTGACCTACTACCAGATACTCATCCAATATATATTCCTCCCTATAGAATGGCCCCCGTAGAGCTGAAAGAGTTGAAGGAACAACTAAAGGACTTGCTTGAAAAATGCTTTATCAGACCTAGTACATCACCATGGGGAACACCTGTTATTTGTGAGGATTGATGATTTATTTGATCAGTTGCAAGGTGCCAAGTGTTTCTCAAAGATAGACTAGAGGTTCGGGTACCATCAAGTAAGGATTAAGGAGAAAGATATTCCGAAGACAGCATTCAAGACCAGATACGGGCACTTTGAGTTTCATGTTATGTCGTTCGGTTTGACCAATGCCCCAGCAGTATTCATGGATTTGATGAACCGTGTATTCAGACCCTTTTTAGATCTATTCATAATTGTATTTATTGACAATATATTGGTGTATTCCCGTTCAGAGGCTGAGCATGCATATCATTTGCGTACCGTGCTCAGAGTTCTACAAAAAGGGAAGTTGTATGCAAAATTCTCTAAATTTGAATTCTGGTTGAACTTTGTAGCTTTCCTTGGCATATCATTTCGGGTGAAGGTATCCGGGTTGATACACAAAAGATTGAGGCAGTAAAGACTTGGCCTAGACCCACGACACCGACGGAGGTTCGTAGCTTTCTCGGTTTGGCAGGTTATTACAGGATATTTGTAAATGGATTTTCTTCCCTTTCAGCACCTTTGACAAAGTTGACTCAGAAGGGAGCAAAGTTTCAATGGACTGATGCTTGCGAATGGAGTTTTCAGGCATTGAAGGACAGATTAACTTCAGCACCGGTTCTAACGCTCCCAGAAGGGACCGATGGTTATGTTATCTATTGTGACCGATGGTAAGGTTGTAGCTTATGCTTCTAGACAACTAAGAAAGCATGAGAAGAATTATTCGACCCATGATTTAGTGTTAGTCACAGTGATTCATGCACTAAAGATGTGGAGGCACTACTTGTATGGCATTCATGTTGATATCTATACGGATCATAAGAGCCTCCTGTATATCTTCAAGCAAAAGAAATTGAATTTACGTCAAAGGAGATGGTTCTTCCACATTATTGTTTCTCCAAAGTACTTTCGACAGGAAGAGTTGGTAGTAGTATTGTTACAAAGGCGACTAGCCAAGATTTATATAGATCCCGGAGAATTAAACATTTGAGGATGAAGTTTTCTAAGGGAGGAAGGATGTTATATCCCGCATTTCGTATGTAAACATTTCGTCATAACTTAATCGACATAGACTGGGGGATGAGATTTTCTTGAGGTTATAAGCATTTATGCTATTTATAACAAGCGATAAGTAAGTGCCATGGAGATTAAAGGGTAAACAAATCAAAGAAAGTGAGTTTCATCGAAGTTTGACGATATAGGATAGAATACGGTTCGAGCTACAATACCCGGTATTTATGGACTAGTACCATACAAGGTACTACATGACTGTAATAGTAAGGTGTATAAGGTATGTTAAAAATGAGTAGTATTTTAAGGATGTTGAGATAATTCTTAATTATGTGGGTAATTGGTTAATTATTGGGTAATGAGATATTACCTAATTAATTAAAGATTACTGGATAAAGATTAAATCCCCTCAACAAGGGAATTACGTGGCATCCCCCAAACCTAATGACTCTTATGTCATTGTAGAATAGGTGGCAAGATTTAAATCATTATGGATTATGTGGTGGCTGCACATCCATGTATAAAATATATCTCTAACTTAAGAGACATGGATGGATAAGCAACATGAATCACAAACTCATTCTCATAGGCATCTGATGAGGATTCAAACATAAATGTTGTGTGTTACAAACGAAAGTCATATAAGCAACACCCAAGACCTTCAACAATTCAAATTAACATGAGATTTTGTAATTTTAAGGGAGTACGGTGTAATCTTTCTCAAGAGAATCGACTTAGGTATGTTAAGGCTATCCCTTCTTTCTTTTTGGTATGATCCATACGGTGCAAACAAAACGAGCAAATGCACAACTTCCATAAATGACTGTACTCATAGAAATACTAGAGATGCTTATGTCCTTGATTCCACATGTGTCCTATTATTCTATCATCTGTTCATGGGTCTCAGAAAATACGTAAGTTGATAAAGTTTATTTCATGATATTAATCAGAGGCATAATGGTCCTATGACGTTCCGAGAGATTTTATTGACGTATTTCATATGCATTTCATTCATTTATACATGTACATTGACCCATGACCAGATGGCGTTATATACGCGTATATTATATGTATATGTGATATGGGAAAAGGTTACGGCGTTATATACGCACCACCACCTGATCAGTTGGTACATGTGATGATTTTGCCCATAGTGACCGAGATGATATGATGGGATGCCCTCAGAGGCTTGATGATGTTGTGTACACCTATACCTATGCATGACACGATATTTATACGGACGTGCATGACATTATAAATGTTTCAGGACTTACAAAGTGATTTAGACTTACAGGCGGAATTCTTTATTCCATGTTTCATCTATGTTTGTTATGTACTGATTTTTATGCCTTACATACTCAGTACATTATTCGTACTGATGCCCTATTTCTCGGGGCCTGTGTTTCATGCCCGCAGGTGCAGGTAGACAAGCAGACGGTCCCCCTTCTTAGGATCCTTGATCAGCGAGAGTTGGCATGCTCCATTTGATCCGGAGCTGCTTTTGATTGTGGTACGATATGCTTGTATAGATATATGGGTATGACGTGGCCCAGTCCCGTCCTTGTACAGTTGTATATTCTATTAGAGGTCTGTAGACAGTTATGAATAGTTGGATAGTATGTGGCCTTGTCGGCTCGCCCTATGTATTCTGCATGTATGTACATATGTCTGTTTGGCAGATTTCCCTCATGTATGATATTCTCATAATTCAGCAGATGCTATTCATGTTCATATATTAGTCGCATGCTCAGGGGTGTTCGATAAGTCGAACTCGGGCACCCGTCGCGACCCATCGGTTTGGGTCGTGACAATAACTAACACAAGAATCCTTAAATGAACCTTAAGGTTGTGATGTCTCATTCGGGTCCTCCTCTGGAAGAGGAAACAAGTGAGGATACCTAGGCTTCATGTCTTATTCGGCTTCCCAAGTCATTTTTTCCACATTACTGTTTCTCCAAAGTACTTTCACTGAAGCTACGTCTTTAGTCCTCAATCTTCGAACCTATCTATCTAGTAAAGCAATGGGAGCTTCCTCGTATGATAAATGCTCTGTGACCTGAACATCATCAACTGGCACGATTCTAGAAGGATCTCCGATACATTTACGGAGCATAGTCACATGAAAGACTGGATGTACAGACTCCAAGTCAGAAGGCAAGTCTAACTCATATGCTACCTGGCCTACCTTGCGTATGATCTTATATGGTCCAATGTACCGAGGGCTAAGGTGACGGAGGAGGAGCCACAAAAAGAATGCATATGAATCATATAATTCCACTCTTCAATTAGTACTAACATGATTTCCATGTATATAGCAGCAACACAATTATAAATTATGTAATAGCAACGTGACTTGTAATTCTAAGGGAGCACGGTACAATCTTTCTCAAGAATATCATACGGATTTTCCCTACTTCGATCTGCCATTACGTGTTTTATCGCAAAATACGTGGGTTAAAGGGATTGTTAAGAGAATCGGCTCAGGTATGTTAAGGCTATCCCTTCTTTACTTTTGGCATGATCCATATAATACAAACGAAACGAGCAAACGCACAACTTTCATAAATGCTTCTATTCATAGAAGCACTAGGAGGTGCCTATGTTCTCGATTCCCCATGTGTCTTATTATTATATCTTCTGTTCATGGGTCTCTGAAAATATGTAGTTGATAAAATTTATCCGAAGGCATATTGATTTTATGACATTCCGAGAGATCTTATTGACTTACTTTTCATTCATTCATTTATACATATACATTGACTCATCACCAGATGTGTGTGTGTATATGGGGGATGAGAAAAGGTTACGGTATTATATACGTACCACCACATGATCAGCTGGTATACGTTGATGATTTCACCCACAGAGGCCGAGATGATATGATGGGATGCCCTCAGAGGCTTGATGATGTTATGTACTCATATACCAATGCATGATATGATATTTACACACATATGCATGACATTATACATTTTTCATGATTCACAGAGATATTCAGACTTACATGTTGAGTTCTTTAAACCATGTTTCTTTCAGGCCTTACATACTCGGTACTTTATTTGTACTGACGTCCCTTTTTCCTGGGGATGCTGTGTTTCATGCTCGCAGATCACGATAGACAGGTTGACAGTCCTCCTAGTAGGCTATCAGCTCAGCAGAAGGTGTTGGTGCACTCCACTTGCTCCGGAGTTGCCTATTTGGCCAGTATGATTTGGATATGTATTGATTGGTATAGCGGGGCCCTGTCTCAACCTTTATGACATTTATGTACTCTTAGAGGCTTGTACACAGATGTCATGTATATGGATACTTGTATGGCTTTATTGGCCTATATTTTGAGTGTACAAATGATCATGTCGGTCTTATAGGCCCATATGTCACGTGTATAAGTTTCTATATCATGTTGGGTCGTCCTATGTCTAGTATTCCCTTATGTTTTATTCCAGTTATCTCATAATGGCCGTTCTGGCCCATTTACCTATGATAGTGTGATAAGAAAGATATGTTACATTGGTACTCAGTTGAGTAAGGCACCGGGTGCCCGTCGCGGCCCTCCAATTTGGGTCGTGACAGCTACGAACCTCCGTCGGTGTCGTGGGTCTAGGCCAAATCTTCACTGCCTCAATTTTTTTGGTATCAATCCGGATACCGTCACCTGAAATAATATGTCCAAGGAAAGCTACAGAATTCAACCAGAATTCACATTTAGAGAGTTTTGCGTACAACTTCTCTTTTTGTAGAACTCTGAGCACCGTACGCAAATGATCTGCATGCCCAACCTCTGAACGGGAGTAAACAAATATATCATCAATATATACAATCACGAACATATCTAGAAAGGGTCTGAACACACGGTTCATCAAGTCAATGAATACTGTTGGGGCATTGGTCAAACCAAATAACATAACACGAAACTCAAAGTGCCCGAATCTGGTCCCGAATGCTGTCTTCAGAATATCTTTCTCCTTAACCCTTACCCGATGGTACCCGAACCTCAAGTCTATCTTCGAGAAACACTTGGCACCTTGTAACTGATAAAATAAATCATCAATGCTCGGGAGCGTGTACTTATTCTTGATCGTCACCTTATTCAATTGTCTATAATCAATACACATCCACAAGGAACCATCTTTCTTCCTCACAAATAACACAGGTGCTCCCCACGGTGATGTACTAGGTCTGATAAAGCCTTTTTCAAGCAAGTCCCTTAGTTGTTCCTTCAACTCTCTCAGCTTTGCAGGTGCCATTCTATAGGGAGGAATGGATATTGACTAAGTATCTGGTAATATGTCAATAGAAAACTCAATTTCTCTCTCTGCCGGAAGACTCGGAAGCTCATCGAGAAAAATATCAGAAAACTCATTAACCACATGGATCGACTGAATGGTTGGTGACCCTACTCTCACATCCTGAACCCGAACTAAATGATAAATATAGCCCTTTCTAATCATCTTCCCTGCCTCGAGATAGGAAATAAACCTACCTCTCGGCGATCCCGTGTTACCTTTCCACTCCAAAATAGGCTCCCCTGGAAACTGGAATCGAACCATCTTTGATCTACAATCAACGTTGGCATAATAAGAAGCCAACCAATCCATACCCAGTTTAACATCAAATTTTACCATATCTAACTCAATTAGGTCTGCTATTGTAGATCGACTATGAACTACTACTGCACAATCTCTATATACCCGCCTAGCTATCACTGGATCCCCAACAGGTGTGGACACCTCAAAAGGTTTAACCAACTCATGTTCTATTCCAAACTTACTAGTAACCAACGGAGTAATATATGATAAGGTGGAACCTGGGTCAATCAATGCATATACATCATATGAGGAGAATGATGATATACCTATACTAACATCACATGACGACTCCAGATCTTGTCGACCTGCTAATGCATAAATGCGGTTCTAAGGACCGCTCGAGCAAGATGCTCCACCTCTGCCTCTACCACGACCGATTGATGCTTGTGAACCTTACCTAGGGAGGCGTACTGATGATGACAAACTAGCTATAGATCTCGCTAGCTGAACTATGCTTGTACCACCTTTCGTCGGACAATCTCTCATAACGTGGCCTGGATAACCACAAGTATAACAAACACCCAACCCCATACGGCACTGCCCGACATACTGCTTACCACACATAGCACATTGTGGCAAGGGCAGCCTCATCTGACTTGACTCACCCCTACACTAAGAACTTGAGGCCCTGGAATTCTGACTAGGCCCTGAACATGTGGAATGATCAAATCTCTTACCGGCAAACTGAGGGGGTGTGCTAGCCGATGGCTGGGTTGTACCACGGGTATTGTTGTCTCTGACCACCTCGAAACTCACCAGAAGGACCCGAAGATCTCGCTCTCTTACTCTGTCCCCTATCATGCTCACGATCAGCACTCTGCTTCTGCTTACGCTCCTCTACACCCTAAGTGTATGCCTGAATATGAGAAATATCCATGCCTGGCTGAAGTGAGACCGACATACAGTCGTTAAGCAGGTGCGGCTCCAACCCCATCATGAACCGGTGAACCCGATCCTCCATCTTAGCTACAATAGTGGGTGCATACCTAGCCAAATAATCAAACTGAAGGCTATACTCCCGAACACTTATATTACCCTGTCGAATGGTTAAGAACCTATCAACTCTAGCCCGTCTAAGCTCTGGTGGAAGATCATGACGAAGAAAAGCCTCTGTAAACTCATGCCATACCGCTAGAGGGGCATCCTCATCTCTGGACAACTCCCAAGACTCGTACCAATTAACTGCAACATCCTGAAGTCTATATGAAGCTAACTCAACTGACTCTGTCGCAGTGGGCTTCATTACCCTCAAAGTCCTCTGCATCCTATCGATAAATACCTGAGGGTCCTCGTTTGGATCTAATCCAGTGAATACCGGAGGGTCTAAATTAATGAAATCACGAACCCTCGCACTGATGGCCCTATCTGCATGACCAATACCTACTTCCTCATGCGTAGGTATATGTGTACATAACATCATCAAGCCTCTGAGGGCATCCCATCATATCATATCGGCCTCTGTGGGCGAAATCATCAACGTATACCAACTGATCAAACGGTGGTACGTATATAACGCCGTAACCTTTTTCCATATCCCATATATATATAATATACGTGTATATAACGCCATCTGATCATAGGTCAATGTACATGTTTAAATGAATGAAATGCATAAGAAGTAAGTTAATAAGATTTCTCGCAATGTCATAAGATCAATATGCTTCCGGATAAATTTTATCAACCACATATTTTTCTGAGACCCATGAACAAAATATATAATAATAAGACACATGGGAATTCAAGAACATAGACACCCCTAGTGCTTCTATGAATAAAGACATTTATGAAAGTTGTGCATTTGCTCGTTTCGTTTGTACTATATGGATCATGCCAAAAGGAAAGAAGGGATACCCTTAACATACCTGAGCCGATTCTCTTAACAATCCCTCTATCCCACATCTTTTGTGATAAAACATGTAACGGCGGATCGAAGTAGGAAAAAATCCATATGATATTCTTGAGAAAGATTGTACCGTGCTCCCTTAGAATTGCAAGTCACGTTGCTATTACATAATTCATAATTGTGTTGCTACTATATACATAGAAATCACATTAATACTAATCCAAGAGTGGAATTATATTATTCATATGCATTCTTTTTGTGGCTCCTCCTCCGTCACCATTTTAATCTATATCACTCTTAATGAAGTATGGATGTCTCTTTATCATAGTGGGTTGTGGGCCCTACTTTATGTGATTACTTTGCCAACTAGTCCCCTAAAATTCTAATTAGTTTGTTAATTAGTTTAGGCATAAATTCTAATTAGTTTGTTAATCTCCCACTAAAATACGGTCCAAGCTATAATACCCCGTATTTATGGACTAGTGCCATACAAGGGTACCACATGACCATGATAGTAAGGTGTATAAGGTATGTTAAGGGTTGGTAATATTTTAAGTAATTTGAGATAATTCTTAACTCTGTGGGTAATTGGTTAATTATTGGTTAATAGGAGATTAACAAGTTAATCAAGTGATTAGTGGATAATTAATTCAAATATTTGGATAAGAATTAAATCTCCCAACGTGGCAGCAAGGCCTTGAAGTAATTGTGACTCTTTGGGTCTTGATAGTTAGGTGGCATGTGTAGGCAATTTGGATAAAATAAACCCCAAAAGTGGGCCCCACATCACCAAGGATTAAAAGCTTGTGCTTGGCTTGGTTACACTTATCTTTGCATTAGGATGAAGATGAATCCTTTGGCCTATGGCATCGGGTGGGATGAGGTCAGGGAAGATCTTTCATTAAGCTTAAAGCAAAGAGATTTTATAAGTGATGCCCGTGCTCTTATAAAGCAAAAATGATGAGTTTTGATGAGAAAAGTGGGAACTTTTATTGCACTGAGCTTGGTCGAATTGCAAGCCACTTTTATATCCAGTATACTAGTGTTGAAACTTACAATGAAATGTTGTCACGCCATATGAATGAAAGCGAAGTCTGCCAAGTGACGGATGAAGCTTCAATAAAATTTCACACGAAGTTATACGATGTAATAGCAATGAGATTTGCAATTCTTAGAGAGCATGATACAATCTTTACCAAGAACATCACACAGATTTTTCCCTACTTCGATCTGCCGTTACGTGTTTCGTCGCAAAAGACGTGTGTTAGAGGGATTGTCAAGAGAATCGGCTCAAGTATGTTAAGGCTATCCCTTCTTTCCTTTTTGGCATGATCCATACGATACAAACAAAACGAGCAAATGCACAACTTTCAAAAATAACTCTATTCATAGAAATGCTAGAGATGCTTATGTTTTTGATTCCCCATGTGTCCTATTATTTTATCATAAGTTCATGGGTCTTAGAAAATACGTAAGTTGACAAAGTTTACTTCATGATATTAATCAGAGGCATAATGGTCGTATGACGTTCCGAGAAGTTTTATTGACGTACTTCTCATGCATTGCATTCATTTATGCATGTACATTGACCCATGACCAGATGGCATTATATACGCATATATATGTATATATATGTATATGGGATATGGGAAAAGGTCACGGCGTTATATACGCACCACCACCTGATCAACTGGTATACGTTGACGATTTACCCACAGTGGCCGAGATGATATGATGGGATGCCCTCAGAGGCTTGATATTGTTATGAACACATATACTTAAGCATGGTATGACATTTATATGCATATGCATGACGTTGTAAATACTAATGATTCACAAAGTTATTCTAACTTACATGTCTAGTCTTTTACTCCATGTTTCTCTCATGTCTATTATTTACTGATTTTTATTCCTTACATACTCGGTACATTATTTGTACTGACGTCCCTTTTGCCTAGGGACGCTGCATTTCATGCCCGCAAGTCCCGATAGACAGGTCGAGAGTCCTCCAAGTAGGTGTTAGTGCGCTTCATTTGCTCCGGAGTTGCTTGTTTGGTCAGTATGATTTAGACGTATGTTGTTTGGTATGGCGGGACTCTGTCTCAACCTTTATGACGATTATGTATTTTTAGAGGCTTGTAGACAGATGTCATGTACGTAAAAGATTGTATGGCATTGTCGGCCTATGTTCAGTGTACGAGTGGTTATTTTGGTCTTATAGGCCCTAAGTTTTTATATCAGATTGGGTCGTCTTTTATTGAGTATTCCCTTATGTTTATTCTGGTTAGCCCATGATGGCCTGTTTGGCCCTGTCACGCCCCAAAATCAAGGAGCGCGACCGGCGCTCAACCGTGTGAACCCGGCCGAGCAAGCCTATTAGATTTTCTTCTACCCAAACTCATTCATGAATAGAGAGAATATATATGTTTTTGTTAATCAACAAATAAAGTGATCATGTCTGCAATACCAATTTCTTACCATTAGTTACTTTATTTTAAAGTCTCAATTCCAAACACATTTTTCATAATCTGAAGTGGAAATAGTAATTCAAGCACAACATACGAGTTTGACTTCCCCAGCACCATTATACAACCCACACTATGTCTACAGAGCCTCTATAGATAAAGATGAGTACAATAATAATGCCGGCAACAAGGCCCCGGCTATAGCTCAAACAGAATACACAAAGAACAAAATATACATGACCCCGGGATGAAGTGGGGCTCACCAAGTCAGCTGGGAAGAAGGTGTGTTGCAATCACTGATCAGTATCTCCTGCTGTGGAACCACCTGCATCCATTTAAAAGATGCAGCGCCCCCGGCAAAAGGGACGTTAGTACCGTCGAATAGTACTAGTATGAAAACTAAACGCTAATTTAAGAATTCAGAAATACAAGATGAATATGATGAACCAGTGCAGCAATAGAATAATATAGATAACTGTTTAAATCATAGCAAGCTTATTAAAAGCTATCAATAACATTTATAGGATTTAAGATGAGATCCTCTGTAACCATCTTCACACAAAGCGCCTTCTCATCCGATGTATGCAGGTGGAAGTGTACGTACAGTACCACAACTCTAATCAAGCGGCCATGCCGCCTCACCCCAATGTATGCTGGTGGATGTATAACCACAGTACCAAGAACATACACAAAGAGGCTATGCCGCCTCACCCCAATGTATGCGGGTGGAAATGCATCAACGATACCAATACCAACACAAAGCGACTATGCCGCCTCACCCCAATGTATGCGGGTGGTGGTGCCACAACAATACCAAAACTATACACAAAGCGGTCGTACCGCCACACCCCAATGTAAGCGAGTGGAGGTGCAGTCCCACAATACCATAATCCCTACACAAAGCGGTCATGCCGCCACACCCCAATATATATGCGGGTGGAGGTGTATCACAATCACAATCTCTATACCATAATCCCCACACAAAGCGGTCATGCCGCCTCACCCCAATGTATGCGGGTGGAGGTGTATCACAATCACAATCTCTACACAACTAGGCATAATAACTTTCACATAAATCACGACTAGAAATTATAACATGTGGATACATAATCCATAGTTTGGGACACATCCTCAATTTATAATGCAATATAATAAGAGCATTTGAAACATGAATTGAACATATATCTTCATCACAAAACTTATCGGAATACTCCATTTATAATCAACATCTCGAAACTTACAAGGATATTGGGAATTCCAATTCTTAAAGAACCGTTTAGCCAACATACCTCACTTCAGCTTGCTTACACTCTAAATGTTCCGGAATTCTTAGCAACTTCAATCTATTTTTAGAAATATAACAAATTGAACCAAAATTAGGAAGATGATCATGGTTCTAGCTCATTTGAGCATATTATCAAACACAAGGTATGCATAAGGTTTCCAGGCCCTTTTATGGAGAATTCCATCATCCCACAACCCAATATTTACCATGCCTAGTTCAACAATCTTCCTACACCCCTTGATATCACATGCATGTAAATAAACACCCTCCTGCCCAGAAATTATCTTGCTAATTATCCAATTCTACACAAATTTTGAAAGTGAGGGTTAGGATGTAGAATCTTACCTCTAGGATGAAGATCTAGTGAGTTTCCCTTCTTAATCTTCCAAAACTTAGGCAAGAATTGAAGAATAATTATTGAAGATCACTTTATCACTCTAGGGCACTCTCTCTCACTCGAAAATATCAGATTAACGTTCAAAAATGGCCCAAAGAGTGTATCTAACGAAATAGGGTCGGGTTTTAAAAACTCAAAAATGGAGCTCCGGAACGGTTCTGCGGTCGCATATGCGACCGCATAATGGATATGCGGACCGCATATTGGTCGCATAATTGCTGACAAAAATGATCAAAAATATGTCTGTGTATGCGGTCATTATGCGGTCCGCATAACTGTTATGCGTTCGCATAATGCACTACATAACAGTTATGCGGTCGCATAGTCAACCGCGTAGCTGCTTCCAGAATGGCCCTCTCCTGCTCACTTCTGCGGCCATTATGTGGCCCGCAGAGTGATTATACGGTCGCATAATGGACCGCATAAATGCGCTTTTCCGCCAAAAATTTTCCTTTACTTTCCGGTGCATTGTTCAACCCAAAAAGTCTGAGCACCATGAAACATTATTTTCTTTGAAAATTTTACCGGGCTTTACACTTAAGTACTTCAAAATTTTTCCGGGGTATTACATTCTCCCCGCTTAGGATCATTCGTTCTTGAATGAGGGTAAAAATCTGTCGTTAGCATCTTATGTAACTTAGTTTATTTTATACCACAAACTAGCAACCCCAAATTTGACTAACTCCCTAAATTTCCAAAAATTTCGCTAGAGTTTCCTTTGTAATTAGGCCTATCCACCTGTCAGAGAGCCCCCAGAAACACATCCTAACAACATATACATATTCCAACGACATAACATAATACAAAACAACACCAACTGTGGCCTCATAAGTAATATATTTCCAGAAAGGAACACCCTTAACGCCAATTGTTCAAATGATACAAAATTCATAAAAAGTAAGTCTTATAATTTTTTCCTAGATCACAACTTTATAAATACATGGTCATTCAAACAAATAAGGATTCATTTTTTTCATTTCTTCCTCAACCTCCCAAGTAGCCTCTTCAACCTGTTGGTTTCGCCACAACACTTTCACGAAGGCAATTTCTTTATTTCTCAATTTCCGGACTTGCCGATCAATAATAGAAACCGAAATCTCTTCGTAAGTCAATTTCTCATTTACCTCAATTGTCTCAACTGGAACAATGAGTGTCGGATCTCTAACTACTTTCTTCAACATAGACACATGAAACACCGGGTGTACTAATGACATCTCAGGTGGTAGTTCAAGCTTGTATGCCACCTCACCGATCCTCTGAATGATTTTGTATGGTCCGACCTACCTCGGACTCAATTTTCCTTTCTTACCAAATCGCATTACACCCTTCATGGGGGAAACTTTCAAGAATACCCAATCATCTTCTTGGGACTCCAAATCCCTACGACGAACATCCGAATAGGATTTCTGACAACTCTGAGAAGTCTTCAACCGCTCCTTAATGATTTTAGCTTTTTCCATAGCCTGATGCACAAGGTCTGGCCCTATCTGATAACGACAAGGTCGAGAATCCAAACTAGAGTAAGAATTTGAAAAGTAAATGCGGAAGCGATAACAATAAGGAATTGAGCAACTAGAACTAAATGGCAGAAAATAAAGGATATGGGAAAATTCAAGGAAAGAATTCCAAGAACTTCCAAGAACGCAAGTTCTATAGCCTTGACAAGATCAAAGCAACAACGTCTTGATTTATTGAAGAAATCAAACGCCTTTACTTAAAAGCAAATCAAAACAATAGATTCGGATCTTGACCGCTTTACGAGTAACTTGAGACAACAATTAATAACTAGTATTAATCGCCTTCTAAGAATACCACAAAGGAATCAAAGATATCACAATAGAGAAGTAATCTTACTACCTTGAACTATGAACTAGTAAAGGTTGAAAGATAAATCTCAAAGCACAAGTAACAAAGGTTCAAAAGAACTCTCAAAGTATGATATACTTAATCAATAATGAAGTGTCTCAATGAATGAGAAGAACTCCTTATTTATAGGAGTACTAAGGCATAAAAAGTCATTACAATTAGGTAGGGGGCTGCTAAGGGGTAACAAAGTCATCAAAATTAGGTAGGGTGGTTGCTAAGAAATAAGAAAAGTCACAAAATTAGGTAGGGGCGGCCAAATCCCTTTGGGGCAGATTTGGGCCTTAAAACTACTAGTTTGGGCCATTGGTTTGGACTCCAATTGGGCTCCATTTCAAACACCCCTATTTGGACCTCTTTTAAGCTCATTTTGGGCTCTTCTGGGTGCCCTTTTGCTAGATTTCAAGGGCCGAGTTCGGGACTCAATCTTCCTCCTCTTGGACTTCAATTTGGGCCACCAAATAATTGTAAAACTTGTATAATTTATCTCCTTTGGTCTTGAGCTCGTCCTCCACAATTAAAAGCTTCTTTATTTGCACTTGAAGTCTAATGGCCTTATTTTGCAACTCTTTAGCTTGACATATTGTTAAAGGCCATCTTTGAGATTCCAAAGCTTCATCCTTGTCCTTGAATAGAGTTGAGCTTCCTAGGATGCTATCATTCCCCTCTTCTTGAAGAAAATTCGTCCTCGAATTTCGACCTTGCAAGAAAAAGAAAACACGCCCTTGTAAATGGCATCCACTAATCTGAAAAACTAGTAGGAATAAAATAAGATAGTGACCATGTGTCCATTTAACCCAATTAATCCTAATAGGTGTAAATAAAGCATATGGATATCATCATCCCAACAAAATTTATGCCTACCTAGATCAATACAATAAAAACCTCTCGTAGATGCGCCATGCAATGGAACTTGCAATTCGATCTTGTCGGTAAGGTAGTCCATAGGTATACATGACAAAGAAATTATAAAAGATTGACCACACATCCATTTAATATAAGTATCTCTACCACATGTATCAAAGAAGATACTTTCATGATATAGCCAACTATCTACAATTAAAAATCTCATGGATTCCTCTACATGAAAGAGTATTTGATCACAAGTGTTACAACAATCATGCATATCATCTTTACTAGTAACAAATACTTTTACAAGCTCACATTGAACATGACTTGAAGAATGACTCCCCATCACACAACAAAAATCACATTCTAGCAATTTATCACATGAAAACTCATTAGCCACTTGAATAAGAGAAGAAGAAATATTTAACTCATTCACAAGCCTCTTCTCATAAATTTCATGCCTCTTTCCACCAAGTTGGAATACATAATCATCTATGTCATAAACAATTTCAAAAGGAAGCAAATTACTCTTGCACTTTAACTTAGATCTTACAGTTAATGACTTGATGTGCATCAAAATATCATCATCCACAAAAATTATAAAGTCACCAATATAAGAAATAAGAGTATAATTCATTACCTCCAAAAATATCTTAGGTGTTCTAGAAAGGCCAAGAATGCAAATAAACCAATTATACATACCATACTTGGACTTATTTACCAATGGAACATCATCACCTTGTATTCTTTTATGCAATGGCTCCAACTTAGCAATGCTTTTAGGAAACTCCATGTCATAACACTATAAATAAGAATGAAAATAGTCAAAAGGTTCAATAACAAAGAATTTAACCAAGCTTTTATCTTCCACCATCCAACAAGAATAGATATCGCCAAATTCATGTTGGAATCCAATTGGATCTTTTGCTACCATCTCATGTGCCTCACCACCCCTTTCAAAAGGTATTTCAACACGTGGTTGCACAAAATCACAAGAACTAAAACAAGAAAGAGTTAATGGGTTAGGAAGTAAAGAAACTTTTTTCTTGCTTACACTCTCTTTGGCTTTTATCACAAGACTAACGTTTTCCTCACCCTTAGCCTCTTTTCTCTCACTAAAGAGTTTTTCTTTGCTTTCACTCAATCCCTCTTGCTTTTCTCTCTCTACCTCACAAACTTTGTTCATCTCATTACCTTCTCTCTTTTCTTTTCTTTCAATATCACTCTTTACCTCACTTGACATCCCACTCTTTTCACTCAAGACAACCTCTCCTTTTTCCTCTCTTGGAATGTCAACATGCACTCCCTTACTCCTCTCATTCTTTTCTCTCTCATATTTTTTCATATTCTCTTTTTAACAATCTTTTCATCTTCACAAATTTGTGAGGGAGTCAAAGGCCCAAGAATGAGTTTCTTCCCATTAATCTCAAAAGAGTATCTATTTTTTTCAATACTATATGAAGCACTTCTATAGACATACCATGGCCATCCCAACAAGATATGAAAACTATTCATCGGAATGACATCACACCAAATCACATCCTCATACCTTCCAATAGAGAATGGCAAGAACACTCTTTTATCTACTTTTACCCCTTTCAACATGTAGGGTTCAATATGTTCAACACAAGGCAAGTTCAATTTCCCAACCATATAAGTGCTACTTAAGTTATAGCCAAATGCTTTGTCAATTCTAAGGGCATAAATTGCAGACATCACTTTAGCTCTTGTTTGAAAAATAACTTTACCATTGTCTTCCTTCTATTCGGTATACTGTAAATTCGACTTTTCAAGTTGTTGAGTCATAGCTTTCCTCCTTCCACTGTAACTACCTGTTTGAGATATCTTGACATAGATTAAGGGAAATATGTATCTCTCAAATTTGGCCTTTTTCCCATAATGCTCTCACCTCTCTTGCCTTTTTTTCCTCTCGAAATAACCTTTGAACAAAATACTTTGTAGATTTATGGTTAAACCCAACTCATATAAAAGTTCTTAGTAGTAAAATATAGATTTTTGGGGAACAAATGAAAGAAGAACCAAATCCTAGAACTATTAGGCTCGGTTGAAACAAGACACGAACAAAAAGGAAATGATTATATATTTAGATTAGAAAGAGTAAGAAAAATTAAATTTTTGTCTTATCTTTGAAATCTGGGATCCCCTCTTCTTGTTTCCTTTGATAGTTTTTGGAAACAAATTAGATACAAAAGAAAGTTCCTGGAGAGCAAGCAATTTTTTTTTAAAATTGATTTTCGTTTTTTTTTTTGTTTTTCTTTTTAACTTATTTTTTTTTTTTGGCTCTTAGTATTGAAGAAATCCCCAGAATTATCAAGAACGAAACCTTGATAGAACCGCTCTGATACCACTTGATAACGACAAGGTCGGAAATCCAAACTAGAGTAAGAATTTGAAAAGTAAATGCGGAAGCAATAACAATAAGGAATTGAGCAACTAGAACTAAATGGCAGAAAATAAAGGATATGGGAAAATTAAAGGAAAGAATTCCAAGAACTTCCAAGAACGCAAGTTCTATAGCCTTGACAAGATCAAAGCAACAACGTCTTGATTTATTGAAGAAATCAAACGCCTTTACTTAAAAGCAAATCAAAATAATAGATTCGGATCTTGACCGCTTTACGAGTAACTTGAGACAACAATTAATTACTAGTATTAATCACCTTCTAAGAATACCACAAAGGAATCAAAGATATCACAATATAGAAGTAATCTTACTACCTTGAACTATAAACTAGTAAAGGTTGAAAGATAAATCTCAAAGCACAAGTAACAAAGGTTCAAAAGAACTCTCAAAGTATGATATACTTGATCAATAATGAAGTGTCTCAATGAATGAGAAGAACTCCTTATTTATAGGAGTACTAAGGCATAAAAAGTCATTACAATTAGGTAGGGGGCTGCTAGGGGTAACAAAGTCATCAAAATTAGGTAGGGTGGTTGCTAAGAAATATGAAAAGTCACAAAATTAGGTAGGGGGAGGCCAAATCCCTTTGGGGCATATTTGGGCCTTAAAACTACTAGTTTGGGCCATTGGTTTGGACTCCAATTGGGCTCCATTTCAAACACCCCCATTTGGACCTCTTTTAAGCTCATTTTGGGCTCTTCTGGGTGCCCTTTTGCTAGATTTCAAGGGCCGAGTTCGGGACTCAATCTTCCTCCTCTTGGACTTCAATTTGGGCCACCAAATAATTTTAAAACTTGTATAATTTATCTCCTTTGGTCTTGAGCTCGTCCTCCACAATTAAAAGCTTCTTTATTTGCACTTGAAGTCTAATGGCCTTATTTTACAACTCTTTAGCTTGACATATTTTTAAAGGCCATCTTTGAGATTCCAAAGCTTCATCCTTATCCTTGAATAGAGTTGAGCTTCCTAGGATGCTATCACTATCAAATCTTCTTCCCCAATTTCGAACCACCCAATGGGAGATCTACATCTCCTACCATATAAAGCCTCGAACGGTGCCATTTGAATGCTAGCATGATAGCTATTGTTATATTCAAATTCTATGAGTGATAAATGATCATCCCAGCTAACTTTGAAGTCTATAACACAAGCGTGCAACATATCCTCAAGCGTCTGAATAGTCCGCTCTGCCTGCCCATTAGTCTGCGGGTGAAAGGCTGTACTAAGAATCACCTGAGTACCCAAACCTTGCTGAAATTACTTCTAAAATTTAGCAGTGAATTTTGCTCCCCGATCAAAAATGATGGAAACTGGGGTGCCATGCAACCTGACTATTTCTTTGATATACAACTGAGCATACTACTCCACTGTGTCGGTAGACTTAACCGGCAAAAAGTGTGCTGATTTCGTGAGTCGATCCACAATCACCCAAATTGAGTCAAACTTGTGCGGAGTGCGCGGTAATCCTACCACAAAAATCCATATTAATCATTTCTCACTTCCACATTGGAATTTCTATATTCTGTGCCAACCCATCGGGCCTTTGGTGTTCGGCCTTCACTTGCTGACAATTTGGACATCTTGGCACAAAATTTGCCACATTCCTCTTCATATCATTACACCAATAGACTTCCTTAAGATCATGATACATTTTCTTAGAATCTAGGTGCACGGAATACCTAGAAGTGTGAGCTTCAGTCATAATTCTTTCCCGGAGACCATCCACATTTAGAACACAGAGTAGCCCTTGGTACCTTAGTGTACCATCATCCATGCCAATAGAAAAGGCCATGGTCTTATGTTTATGAATCCCCTCTTTCAACTGCACCAACAATGGATCGTTGTATTGCTTCTCTTTGACTTCCACAACAAGCGATGATTCAGCCCTATTTTGCACAATTACCCCTCCTTCACTAGAGTCCGCAAGACGAACTCCCAAACTAGCCGATCGGTGGAATTCCTTGGTTAATGTCCTCTGATATGCCTCCAAGTGAGCCAAACTACCCATAGATTTCCGGCTAAGAGCATCAGCCACAACATTGGCCTTTCTCGGATGATATAGAATATCAATATCGTAGTCCTTGAGTAACTCAAGCCATCTTCTCTGCCTCAGATTCAATTTCTTCTACTTGAAAATATATTGAAGGCTCTTATGGTTCGTAAATATATTAATATAGACCCCATATAAATAATGATGCCAAATTTTCAATACAAATACCACTGGCGCAAGTTCTAAATCATGTGTTGGATAATTCTTCTCATGATTCTTTAGTTGCCTAGAAGCATAAGCTATCACCTTCCCATGTTACATTAATACACAACCAAGCCCGATTCTTGAAGCATCACAATATATGACAAATCTATCTATACCCTCTAGTAGAGTCAACACCGGCGCCGTAGTCAATCTTGCTTTCAATTCCTGGAAACTCTTTTCACAAGCATCTGACCATTGGAACTTAATTGCCTTCTGTGTCAATTTAGTCAATGGAGAGGCAAGAGTAGAAAACCCCTCCACAAACTTTCTGTAATATCCAGCTAAGCCTAAGAAATTGTGAATCCCTGTTGGAGTTGTAGACCTCGGCCAATTCTTCACAACCGCAATTTTCTGAGGATCAACCTTAATCTACTCACTAGAGACAACATGACCCAAGAATGTGACAGACTTGAGCCAAAATTCACATTTCAAAAATTTTGCATACAACTGGTGTTGATACAGAGTCTGCAACACTGCCCTAAGGTGACCGGCATGGTCCTCTCGATTGCATGAATATACAAGAATATCGTCAATAAACACTATCACAAAAGAATCGAGGAATGGCTTGAAAACGTGATTCATAAGATCCATGAAGGCTGCTGGGGCATTTGTTAGCCCAAAAGACATCACTAGAAATTTAAAATGCCCATACAGGGTTCTAAAAGCTATTTTCGGAATATCCCGCTCCCTGATCTTCAATTGGTGATACCCGGATCTTAAATCAACCTTGGAGAAGTACCTGACACCTTGAAAGTGATCAAACAAATCATCTATCCCTGGCAGTGGGTACTTATTCTTGATTGTGACCTTATTAAGTTGCCGATAGTCAATACACATTCTCAGTGACCCATCTTTATTTCTTACAAAAAGGACCGGTGCGCCCCAAGGCGACACACTTGGCCGGATAAAACCCATTTCTAACAAATCTCTCAATTGTTCCTTTAGCTCCTTCAATTCTATAGGGTGGAATAGATATAGGATGCGTGTCTGGCATCACATCAATCCCAAAATCAATCTACCTATCTGGTGGGATCCCAGGGAGTTCATCCAGAAATACTCCCGGAAATTCATTCACAACAGGCACAGACTCAAGTGTAGGTGCCTCAGCATCGGTGTCCATAACCCGGACCAAATGGTAAATATATCCCTTGTTGATCATCTTTGTGGCCTTAAGGTAGGAAATAAACCTACCCTTTGGCACCACATCATCACCCTTCCACTCAATAACTGGCTTATTTGAAAATTTGAACCTAACAGTTCTGGTTCGGCAATCAAGCTTGGCAAAACATGAATAAAGCCAATCCATCCCCATTATCACATCAAAATCGACCATTCTCAATTCAATAAGATCGGCCACGGTGTCCCGACCACGCAATGTGACAACACAATCCCTATAAACCCGCGCAGCCAAAATAGACTCACCAACCAGAGTAGATACAGAGAACGGCTCATAAAGTTATTCTGGTTCTATCCCAAATTCCATAGCAGCATAAGGTGTGACATATGACAAAGTGGAGCCGGGATCAATAAGAGCATATACATCATGAGATTGGATAGTCAATTTACCTGTGACAACATCTGGAAAAGCCTCTGATTCCCGACATCTTCGCATAGCATAAAATCTGCTGGGTCCTCCCGAATTTTGTGCACCACCCCTTGCTGCACCATGCCCTACGGGTGTTGGGGTGCCTCGAGCTGGAGGTGTTGTGGATGTAGTAGCTGCAGAATTAGCTGGTTATGCCGCACCTCTGCCCATATTTCGGCGGGATGAGCGGCAATCTCTCTGAATGTGAGCCCTCAAACCACACCCAAAGCATACTGGTAGGTTCATGAAACAGGACCCAAAGTGCATCCTCCCACACTTAGGGCATGGAAGCCTCCGCTGCTGAAACCTTCTGTCGGGCCGACCCTGTTGCGGGGTCCCATGTTGCCCTGACTTGGTCCAGATGATTGTGCACCCATTGAAGACTAGGCAAATGATTGGGATGGTCCTAATTATGTTCCCCTAAATGCCAAACTACCACCACTACCACCGGAAGAACCTGTAACACCCCGAAAAATTTTGAAGTACTTAAGCACTATTAAGAAAGTTGATGTGCGCTAATTATATTATATTATGTGTAGACAAGGACTATGATATGAATGATATGAATTTATCATGATAATATATGTATGAGGTGCATTAAGAATGGTTTATGGTCTAAGAAGAACCCCATGGCTAAGTCAAATTGAAATATTTATGATGGAATAAAGTTTCAAGTAAGTTCGCACAAGATCTAATTTCAAACGATCATACCTCTCCTGATTGGAAGAGTTATATAGTTTATTACCTATCAAATTAAATCTCTTTGAGTCTAGTTTCCAATGCTTCAAACCGTTCGTCATTTGGACATTCCTACAAGACGTTATGACCAAATTACCAAAGGCTGCCAGAATGTGATTTTGCGACCAATTCTGCGACCATTATGCAATCGCAAAATGGTTATGCGACCGCAAACTGGTCGCAGAATGGACCAGAATAGCCCAGTTCTGGGCACTGAATTGTGCAACTATTGTGCGACCCACACACCAATTGTGCGGTCCATTGTGCGACCGCATAGTTAAATTCGGAGGGTTAATTCCTCTTTTCATAACCCGACCCCATTTTGATAAATAGGCTTTAGGGCTTATTTTGGGGTGTTTTTCTGAGGGTTTTAGAGAGTGGTAAGAGCATTTTAGAGAGAGAAGGAGGGAACCTAACATTATAATCATCCAATCTTGCACCAATCTTCAAGAATCAGGAAGTTAATCACAAAATCTTCATCTAAGAGGTAAGGTTCCATACCCTAGTTTTCCACTTTCAAATTTGGGTAAAAGATGGTTGATTTGGAGTATGATTCTTGGGTATATGAGTATTATATATACATTCTTGTACTAATAAGGTTTGTGGAAAGATTGTTGAGCTCAAATAAGTAAAGATTGGGTTGTGGAGTGAAGGAAATCTTGTAGAAGAACCTTGTAGTTAGATTTACACACCTAGTGTTTGATAAAATGCTCAAATGAGCTGAGATCATGAATATCTTCCTAATAATGGTTCAATTTTGTTATGTCTCAAAATAGATTGGGATTGCTATAATTTCCGAAACATTGTAGTAATTTAAGGAAAGCTCAAAGCAAGGTATGTTGGCTAAACTTTCTCTCTTAGAATAGATATCCATAATGTTTCCGTAAGATCAAGTATGATTGGCTCAAGATTCCTAACTTCTATATTCCGGGTTATTCCCTATAAACTTATTTATTCCGAATGAGCCTTATGTAGAAAGATAGATGTTCAAAGTATGGTTTGCGTATTAAAATATTGTGGCTTTGAGTTGTGTTTTAAATGCGAACTAGTATACCAATTGGGTGAGAAAAGCTCGATATGCTTAAGACTCATAATTGCTCATATGTGTACCTAAAGACTTGATTGGAAGTGTCTTGTTATTGATAATCTTTAAAGATGCTTGAAAATAAAATAAGCTGATTGAAGAAATAGAATGTGGCCAACATGCCAAGAATTTAAGTTATATTGTGGCTAGTAGTGCATATGATTTTAGAGGATGCGATAAAGAATATGAAATGAGCCTCGACTCTACCGTTTTAAAAGTGATTTGGAAAAATAGAATTTGCCTAAGAGCATTTATACTCAATTCATGCCCATCAGTGGTTGCTTTAACTAATGCTTTGCTTTATAAATATATCCAGTGCGATTCGAGTTCTATATACTCATGTGTTGAAATTGAACGTTGTAATTTCTGGGGGAGAGTATTGTAAGAATAAATGGTGTATTGATTGTTTATGATTTTTCATGTGTAAATATTGTTGGTTGGTATGCATCATTCTTTGGGAAGAAACCATTCGTGTTTGAAGTTATGATTTCTAAAATATTCAATATGTTGATATTTGATGGTGATCTTTGAAATTGAAAGAGGTGAAAGTGTGGAAAATGAAATACGGCCATCGTGCCAGGAATAAAGAATCTTGTGAATGGCCTAATGAGCCAAGGAAATATTGTCGTTGTGAATGACTGGAAATACTAATGAGAATTTATACAATGTGAAAGAAGTTGAGGTGAGTACAATTGTATTTATGATATTTCTATTTGCAAATCAAATAAAAAATATTTTTGGGAGCATCATTAGCAATACCGAGGAAGGGTGGGTCATAAGGCCTACACCTGAAACTACACGTGGCGGTGTAGGGTGGATTGGGATTATTTCCCTTATTTGGGATGAAATTGGAACCTCTGGGAAATTGTGATATTATTCTCCTTAATTGGGATGAAACTGGAACCTTTGTGGATTGGAAAAGTCAACCCGCACGGCATATGTGGGAACGCGGCCTAGCTGATCGGGTGGAGATCAGACGCCATGTTGCGCACATGGTGGTACTACTCTTGGTAACAACTTTCTTTCGCATCACCTATCAAACCACATTGTCCGTGGGGAGATGGCCTAGCCGATCGGGCATGATCGGACTCCGTGCTAACAAATACGGTGGTATATCGGTGCTAATTGTAAGGCCCCATAGAATTTTACAAAAGAAAATAATATTTCGTGGCTCAGACTTTTTGGGTTGAACAATGCACGAGAATGAAAAGGAAAATTTTCAACGGAAAATTGTAATTTTGCGGTCCATTATGCGACCGCAGAATCGCTCTGCGGGCCGCATAATGGCCGCAGAAGTGAGCAGGAGAAGGGCCAGTCTGGGGGCAATTATGCGGTCGACTGTGCGACCGCATAACTGTTATGCGGTGCATTATGCGATCGCATAAAAGTTATGCGGACCGCATAGTGACCGCATACATATGCAGATTCTTTTGGTCATTTGGTCAGTAATTATGCAACCATTTTGCGGTCCGCATATCCGTTATGCGGTCGCATATGCGACCGTAGAACCGTTCCGGAGCTCCATTTCTGAGTTTTTAAAAGCCGACCCTATTTCATTAAATACACTCTTTGGGCCATTTTTGAGCTATAATCTGATATTTTAGAGTGAGAGAGGGTGCCCTATAGTGAGAAGGAGTTCTTCAAAAATTGTTCTTCAATTCTTGCTCATGTTTTGGAAGATTAAGAAGGGAAACTCACTAGGTCTTCATCCTAGAGGTAAGATTCTACACCCTAACCCTCAATTTCGAATTTTGTGTAGAAATGGATAATTAGCAAGATAATTTCTGGGCAGGAGGGTTGTTTATTTTGCATGCATGTGTTATCAAAGGGGGTAGGAAGATTGTTGAGCTAAAAATGGTAAAGATTGGGTTGTGGAATGATGGAATCCTCCATAAAAAGGACCTTGAACCTTAATCCACACTTAGTGTTTGATAAAATGCTCAAATGAGCTAGAACCATGAGCATCTCCCTAATTTTGGTTCAATTTGTTATATTTCTACAATAGATTGAAGTTTCTAAGAATTTCGGAACATTTAGAGTGTAAGGAAGCTCAAGTGAGGTATGTTGGCTAAACTCTTCTTTAAGAATTGGAATTCCCAATATCCTTGTAAGTTCTGAGATGTTGATTATAAATGGAGTGTCCCGATAAGTTTTGTGATGAAGATATATGTTCAATTCGTGTTTCAAATGCTCTTATCACATTGCATTATAAATTGAGGATGTGTCCCAAACTATGGATTATGTATCCATATGTTATAATTTCTAGTCGTGATTTATGTGAAAGTTATTATGCCAAGGTGTGTAGAGATTGTGATTGTGATACACCTCCACCCGCATACATTGGGGTGAGGAGGCATGACCGCTTTGTGTGGGGATTATGGTATAGAGATTGTGATTGTGATACACCTCCACCCGCATATATATTGGGGTGAGGCGGCATGACCGCTTTGTGTAGGGATTATGGTATTGTGGGACTGCACCTCCACCCGATTACATTGGAGTGAGGCGGTACGACCGCTTTGTGTATAGTTTTGGTATTGTTGTGGAACCACCACCCGCATACATTGGGGTGAGGCGGCATAGCCGCTTGTGTTGGTATTGGTATCGTTGATGCATTTCCACCCGCATACATTGGGGTGAGGCGACTTAGCCGCTTTGTGTAGGCACTTGGTACTGTGGTTATATATCCACCCGCATATATTGGGGTGAGGCGGTAGGGCCACTTGATTAGAGTTGTGGTATTGTACGTACACCTTCACCTGCATACATTGGGTGAGGCGGCGGGGCCACTTTGTGTGAAGATGGCTACATAGGATCTCATCTTAAATCCTATAAATGTTATTGATAGCTTTTAATAAGATTGCTATGGTTTAAACGATTATCTATATTATTCTATTGCTGCATTGGTTCATCATATTCATCTTGTATTTCTGAATTCTTAAATTAGTGTTTAGTTTTCATACTAGTACTATTCGACGGTACTAACGTCTCTTTTGCCGGGGGCGCTGCATCTTTAAATGGATGCAGGTGGTTCCACAACAGGAGATATTGATCAGTGATAGCAGCACACCTTCTTCCTTGCTGACTTGGTGAGCCCCACTTCATCCCGGGGTCATGTATCTTTTGTTCTTTGTGTATTTTGTTTGAGGTATAGCCGGGGCCTTGTTGCCGGCATTATCATTGTACTCATCTTTATCTATAGAGGCTTCGTAGACATAGTGTGGGTTGTGTATTGGTGCTGGGGAAGACAAAATATGTTATGTTGTGGTTGTATTACTTGTCCATTGAGACTTTAAAAATGATGAAGCTATTGGAAATGAATTGGTATTGTAGACGTGAACACCATTTTGTCTAATTAATGAAAATATGTATTATCTCCATTTGTGGATGAGTTTGGGTAGAATGAAATCTAACAGGCTTGCTCAGTCGGGTTCACTCGGTTGAGCGCCGGTCGTGCTCCTCGGTTTTGGGGCATGACAAACTTGGTATCAAAGCCAGGTTTTAAAGTATCATAGGATGTCTCGGAGTCGTGTCTAGTAGAGTCCTTATTATTGGTGTGTTGTCAATCACATATATAATTAGGAATCTACATGGGCATTTAGGAATAATACCCTTCCTTCATGTTCTTGATCGTGCGATAAAGCTGGTTGTAAGATTGTTCCTCCTTTAACTCCTGCATTGCTCTAATTTCAGTACATGGCACCTAAGAAGAAGGCAAGAACTGGCCAAAGAGCCAATGTCACCCCAGGAGTGATAGTTGACCCTATAATTGATGATGCAGGTGAGCACCTGAGGAGTGAGAATATACCTCCAGTTACTACACTGCCTGACTCTACTATAACTGATTAGATCGCACCTGTCCCCACACCTACAGAAGGTACAACAGTTCCTCCAATTGATATTCCAGTTCCACCTCTAGCTCCAGCTTCCAATTCTAGTATGTCTCATATTGATATTAGGGGAGCCATAAAAATGTTGACACAGATAGTGGCTTCTCAGGCCCAGAGATCGATTATTGGGCCTACTTCTTCCAATCATCCAGGGGAATCTGCTAGTTCCAGGGTGAACAAGTTTCTTCAGTTAGATCCTATAGTGTTTACGGGTACTGATCCCGAGGAGGACCCCCAGGACTTCATTGATGTGATGCACAAAACTCTCCGGGTTATGCATGCTACAGAGACGGAGGGAGTAGAGTTGGCCTCCTACCGCCTGAAAGGGGTAGCCTATTCTTGGTTTGAGTTATGGGAGGAATCCCGTGAGGAGGGAAGCCCTCCGGCAAGGTGGGGTGAGTTCACAGATGCCTTTATGGATCATTTCATGCCTGTCGAAACTAAGGCAGCTCATGCCGCTGAGTTTGAAAGCCTGAAGCAGGGTAGTATGAATGTGTGGGAGTACCATATGGAGTTTGCGCGCCTGTCCAAGTATGTTATTCACATGTTGCCCACTATGGAGGCTAGAGTACGCCGGTTTGTACAGGGCCTTAGCCCTTTGGTTATCAATGAGGCCTCTACAGCTGCCTTGAATTCCAATATGAACTATGGTAAGATGGTGGAATTTTCTCAAGTCACAGAGACCCGCAAATTGAAGAATAGATTGGAGCGTCAGAGTAGCAGCAAGGCCCAGTCCACGGGCAACTTTGGTGGTTCTTCCGGTGGTAGTGGTGGTAGTGGTGGTAGGTCGGCATTCAGGGGAGCGTCATTAGGACCATACCAATCATTCGCCCAGTCTTCGATGGGTGCACAATCATCTGGACCCAGTCAGGGCAATAGGGGACCCCACCAGTAGGGTCGGCCCGATAGAAGGTTTCAGCAGCGGAGGCTTCCATGCCCTAAGTGTGGGAGAATGCACTTTGGGTCCTGTTTTATGGACCTACCAGTATGCTATGGGTGTGGTTTGAGGGGTCACATTCAGAGAGATTGCCACTCGTCCCGTCAAAATATGGGCAGAGGTGCAGCACAACCAGCTAATTTTGCAGCTACCATATCCACAACACCTCCAGCTCGAGGCACCCCAGCACCTGCAGGGCGTGGTGCAGCTAGGGGTGGTGCATAGAATTCGGGAGGACCCAGCAGATTTTATGCTATGCGGAGACGTCGAGAATCAGAGGCTTCTCCAGATGTTGTCACATGTATATTGACTGTCCAATCTCATAATATGCATGCTCTTATTGATCCCGGTTCCACTTTGTCATATGTCACACCTTATGCTGCTATGGAATTTGGGATAGAACCAGAATAACTTAATGAGCCGTTCTCTATATCTACTCCGGTTGGTGAGTCTATTTTGGCCGCACGGGTTTATAGGGATTGTGTTTTCACATTGCATGGTCGGGACACCGTGGCCGATCTTATTGAATTGAGAATGGTCGATTTTGATGTGATAATGGGGATGGATTGGCTTTATTCATGTTTTGCCAAGCTTGATTGCCGAACCAGAACTGTTAGGTTCGAATTTTCAAATAAGCCAGTTATTGAGTGGAAGGGTGATGATGTGGTGCCAAAGGGTAGGTTTATTTCCTACCTTAAGGCCACAAAGATGATCAACAAGGGATGTATTTACCATTTGGTCCGGGTTACAGACACCGATGCTGAGGCACCTACACTTGAGTCTGTGCCTGTTGTGAATGAATTTCCGGGAGTATTTCCGGATGAACTCCCTGGGATCCCACCAGACAGGGAGATTGATTTTGGGATTGATATGTTGCCAGACACACATCCTATATCTATTCCACCCTATAGAATTGAAGGAGCTAAAGGAAAAATTGAGAAATTCGTTAGAAATGGGTTTTATCCGGCCAAGTGTGTCGCCTTGGGGCACACCGGTCCTTTTTGTAAGAAAGAAAGATGGGTCACTGAGAATGTGTATTGACTATCGGCAACTTAATAAGGTCACAATCAAGAATAAGTACCCACTGCCAAGGATAGATGATTTGTTTGATCAATTGCAAGGTGCCAGGTACTTCTCCAAGGTTGATTTAAGATCCGGGTATCACCAATTGAAGATTAGGGAGCGGGATATTCCGAAAATAACTTTTAGAACCCGGTATGGGCATCTTCAATTTCTGGTGATATCTTTTGGGCTAACAAATGCCCCAGAAGCCTTCATGGATCTTATGAATCGCGTTCTCAAGCCATTCCTTGATTCTTTTGTGATAGTATTTATTGACAATATTCTTGTATATTCATGCAATCGAGAGGACCATGTCGGTCACCTCAGGGCAGTGTTGCAGACTCTGTATCAACACCAGTTGTATGCGAAATTTTTGAAATGCGAATTTTGGCTCGAGTCTGTCGCATTCTTGGGTCATGTTGTCTCTAGTGAGGAGATTAATGTTGATCCTCAGAAAATTGCGGCTGTGAAGAATTGGTCGAGGCCTACAACTCCAACAGAGATTCGCAGTTTCTTAGGCTTAGCTAGATATTACAAAAAGTTTATGGAGGGGTTTTCTACTCTTGCCTCTCCATTGACTAAATTGACGCAGAAGGCAATTAAGTTCCAATGGTCAGATGCTTGTGAAAAGAGTTTCCAAGAATTGAAAGCAAGATTGACTACGGCGCCGGTGTTAACTCTACCAGAGGGTATAGAGGGGTTTGTGGTATATTGTGATGCTTCAAGAATCGGTCTTGGGTGTGAATTAATGCAACATGGGAAGGTGATAGCTTATGCGTCTAGGCAACTAAAGAATCATGAGAAGAACTATCCAACACATGATTTAGAACTTGCGGTAGTGGTATTTGCATTGAAAATTTGGCGTCATTATTTATATGGGGCGCATGTTGATATATTCACGGACCATAAGAGCCTTCAATATATTTTCAAGCAGAAGGAATTGAATCTGAGGCAGAGAAGATGGCTTGAGTTACTCAAGGACTACGACATTGATATTCTATATCATTCGAGAAAGGCCAATGTTGTGGCTGATGCTCTTAGCCGAAAATCTATGGGTAGTTTGGCTCACTTGGAGTCATATCAGAGGCCATTAGCCAAGGAAGTTCACCTATTGGCTAGTTTGGGACTTCGTCTTGCGGACTCTAGTGAAGGAGGGGTAATTGTACAAAATAGGGTTGAATCATCGCTTGTTGTGGAAGTCAAAGAGAAGAAATACAATGATCCATTGTTTATGTAGTTGAAAGAGGGGATTCATAAACATAAGACCATGTCCTTTTCTCTTGGCATGGATGATGGTACACTAAGGTACCAAAGGCGACTCTGTGTTCCAAATGTGGATGGTCTCCGGGAAGGAATTATGACTGAAGCTCACACTTCTAGGTATTCCGTGCACCCAGGTTCTACGAAAATGTATCATGATCTTAAGGAAGTCTATTGGTGGAATGATATGAAGAGGAATGTGGCGCATTTTGTAGCAAGATGTCCAAATTGTCAGCAAGTGAAGGCCGAACACCAAAGGCCCGGTGGGTTGGCACAGAACATAGAAATTCCAATGTGGAAGTGGGAAATGATTAATATGGACTTTGTGGTAGGATTACCGCGCACTCCGTGCAAGTTTGACTCAATTTGGGTGATTGTGGATCAACTCACGAAATCAGCACACTTTTTGCTGATAAAGTCTACCGACACAGCGGAGCAGTATGCTCAATTGTATATCAAAGAAATAGTCAAGTTGCATGGCACCCCAGTTTCCATCATTTCTGATCGGGGAGCACAATTCACTGCTAAATTTTGGAAGAAATTTCAACAAGGTTTGGGTACTCAAGTGAATCTTAGTACAACCTTTCACCCGTAGACTGACAGGCAGGCAGAGCGGACTATTCAGATGTTGAGGATATGTTGCGTGTTGTTCTAGACTTCAAAGGTAGTTGGGATGATCATTTACCACTCATAGAATTTGCATACAACAATAGCTATCGTGCTAGCATTCAAATGGCACCGTTCGAGGCTTTATATGGTAGGAGATGTAGATCTCCCATTGGGTGATTCGAAATTGGGGAAGTAGAGTTTATAGGGCTAGACCTTGTGCATCAGGCTATGGAAAACGTTAAATCATAAAAGAGAGGTTGAAGACCGCTCAGAGTCGTCTGAAATCCTATTCCGATATTCGTCGTAGGGATTTAGAGTTCAAAGAAGATGATTGGGTATTCTTGAAAGTTTCCCCCATGAAGGGTGTAATGCAATTTGGTAAGAAAGGGAAATTGAGTCCGAGGTATGTCGGACCATACAAAATCATTCAGAGGATCGGTGAGGTAGGGTACAAGCTTGAGCTACCACCTGAGATGTCATTAGTACACCCGGTGTTTCTTGTGTCTATGTTAAAGAAAGTAGTTAGAGACCCGACAGTCATTGTTCCGATTGGGACTATTGAGGTTAATGAAGAATTGACTTATGAAGAGATTCCAGTATCTATTATTGATCGGCAAGTCCGAAAATGAGAAATAAAGAAATTACATCCGTAAAAGTGCTATGGCAAAACCAACAGGTTGAAGAGGCTACTTGGGAGGCCAAGGAAGAAATGAAGAAAAATTATCCTTATTTGTTTGAATAGCCATGTATTTATAAAGTTGTGATCTACGAAAAATATTCTAAGAGTTGCTTTCTATGAATTTTGTATCATTTGTACAATTGGCATTAAGGGTGTTCCTTTTTCCAGAAATATATTGCTTGTGAGACCACAGTTGGTGTTATTTTGTATTATGTTACGTCGTTGGATTATGTATATGCTGTTAGGATATGTTTCTGGGGCCCTCTGACAGGTGGATAGGCCTAGTTACAAGGGAAACTCTGGCGAAATGTTTGGAAATTTAGTGAGTTAGTCAAATTTGGGGTTGCTGATATATGGTATGAAAACTGAGTTGCATAAGATGCTAATAACATGTTTTGACCCTCATTCGAGGACGAATGATCCTAAGTGGGGGAGAATGTAAGGCCCCGCAGAATTTTGCAAAAGAAAATGATGTTTCGTGGCTCGAACGTTTTAAGTTGAACAATGCACGGGAATGAAAAGGAAAGTTTTTGGCGGAAAATTGTAATTTGGGGGTCCATTATGCGACCGCAGAATCGCTCTGCGGGCCGCATAATGGCCGCAAAAGTGAGCAGGAGAAGGGCCAGTCTGGGGGCAATTATGCAGTTGATTGTGTGACCGCATAACTGTTATGCGGTGCAGTATGCGATCGCATAACAGTTATGCAGACCGCATAGTGACCGCATACATAGGCAGATTTGTTTTGTCATTTGGTCTGTAATTATGCGACCATTTAGCGGTCCGCATATCCGTTATGCGGTCGCATATGCGAACGCAGAACCGTTTCGGAGCTCCATTTATGGGTTTTTAAAACCCGACTCTATTTCGTTAAATACACTCTTTGGGCTATTTTTGAGCTACAATCTGATATTTTAGAGTGAGAGAGGGTGCCCTAGAGTGAGAAGGAGTTCTTCAAAAATTGTTCTTCAATTCTTGCTCATGTTTTGGAAGATTAAGAAGGGAAACTCACTAGGTCTTCATCCTAGAGGTAAGATTCTACACCCTAACCCTCAATTTCGAATTTTGTGTAGAAATGGATAATTAGCAAGACAATTTCTGGGCAGGAGGGTTGTTTATTTTGCATGCATGTGTTATCAAAGGGGGTAGTAAGACTGTTGAGCTAAAAATGGTAAAGATTGGGTTGTGGGATGATGGAATCCTCCATAAAAAGGGCCTTGAAACCTTATGCACACCTTGTGTTTGATAAAATGCTCAAATGAGCTAGAACCATGATCATCTTCCTAATTTTGGTTCAATTTATTATATTTCTAAAATAGATTGAAGTTGCTAAGAATTCCGGAACATTTAGAGTGTAAGGAAGCTGAAGTGAGGTATGTTGGCTAAACTCTTCTTTAAGAATTGGAATTTCCAATATCCTTGTAAGTTCCGAGATGTTGATTATAAATCGAATATTCCGATAAGTTTTGTGATGAAGATATATGTTCAATTCGTATTTCAAATGCTCTTATCATAATGCATTATTAACTGAGGATGTGTCCCAAACTATGGATTATGTATCCACATGTTATAATTTCTAGTCGTGATTTATGTAAAAGTTATTATGCCAAGTTGTGTAGAGATTGTGATTGTGATACACCTCTACCCACATACATTGGGGTGTGGCGGCACGACCGCTTTGTGTGGGGATTATGGTATAGAGATTGTGATTGTGATACACCTCCACCGGCATATATATTGGGGTGAGGCGGCATGACCGCTTTGTGTAGGGATTATGGTATTGTGGGACTGCACCTCCACCCTCTTACATTGGGGTGAGGCGGTACTGCTGCTTTGTGTATAGTTTTGGTATTGTTGTGGCACCACCATCCACATACATTGGGGTGAGGTGGCATAGCCGCTTGTGTTGGTATTGGTATCGTTGATGCATTTCCACCCGCATACATTGGGGTGAGGCGGCATAGCCGCTTTGTGTAGGTACTTGGTAATGTGGTTATACATCCACCCGCATATATTGGGGTGAGGCGGTAGGGCTGCTTGATTAGAGTTGTGGTATTGTACGTACACCTCCACCTGCATATATTGGGTGAGGCGGAGGGGCCGCTTTGTGTGAAGATGGTTACAGAGGATCTCATCTTAAATCCTATAAATGTTATTGATAGCTTTAAATAAGCTTGCTATGGTTTAAACGATTATCTATATTATTCTATTGCTGCACTGGTTCATCATATTTTTATTGTATTTCTGAATTCTTAAATTAGTGTTTAGTTTTCATACTAGTACTATTCGACGGTACTAACGTCCCTTTTGCCGGGGGTGTTGCATCTTTAAATAGATTCAGGTGGTTCCACAGCAGGAGATATTGATCAGTGATAGCAGCACACCTTCTTCCCAACTGACTTGGTGAGCCCCACTTCATCCCGGGTCATGTATCTTTTGTTCTTTGTGTATTCTGTTTGAGGTATAGCCGGGGCCTTGTTGCCGACATTATCATTATACTCATCTTTATCTATAGAGGATCTGTAGACATAGTGTAGGTTGGGTATTGGTGCTAGGGAAGACAAAATATGTTATGTTGTGGTTGTATTACTTGTCCATTGAGACTTTAAAAATGATGAAGCTATTGGAAATGAATTGGTATTGTAGACGTGAACACCATTTTCTCTAATTAATGAAAATATGTATTATCTCCATTTGTGGATGAGTTTGGGTAGAATGAAATCTAACAGGCTTGCTCAGTCGGGTTCACTCGGTTGAGCACCGGTCGCGCTCCTCGGTTTTGGGGCGTGACACTAATGATCTCCCAACCAAAATTGTATATGAAGTTCGTATTTTTAAAATTATTATGTTTTAACTGAACATTTGAATATTGTTGATTGTGACTTGCTGTTTCTATGTGTTGCCTTTTCTTATATAGGCATTCTATTTTGAAAGAGGACTTTTAGCTATACATACTAGTGTTAGTTGACAGTACTAACATCCCTTTTGCCGGGGGCGCTGCATCTTTAATGGATGCAGGTGGTTCTTCAGCAGGCGACATTGATCAGTTATAGCAGTACACTCTTTTCAGCTGATTTGGTGAGCCCCATTTCATTTCGGGGTCATATATCTTTTGTTTCTCATGTACTGTGTTTTGAGGTATAGCCGGGGCCTTGTTGCCGGCATTTCCATATTACTCTTCTATTGTATTCAGAGGCTCCGTAGACAGGTTGTGGGTTGTGGTTGATGTTGGGGAATTGAACTAGAAATGTTGGTATTTGGAAATCATGGTTTTCATTAATTCTATAAACTCGTAATATTTTGGAAATTATGAATGAAGCTGCTGATGGGAATAAAAAGGAAGTTGTTAATAAAATTTGTTCAGTGTTTGATTAATGGAGTAAATCTTCCCTTTATTCATGGATGAGTTTGGGTAGAAGGAAATCTAACAGGCTTGATCGCCCGAGTTCTCTCGGTTGAGCACCGGTCGCGCTCCCCGAGTTTGGGGCATGACAAACTTGGTATCAGAGCCTATGGTTTTAAAGTGTCTTGGGATGTCTCTGAGCCGTGTCTAGTAGAGTCCTTCTTATCGATGTGTTGTCGACCACATCTATAATGAGGAGGCTACTTGGACATTTAGGAATTTCACACTTCTTTGATACTCCAGTTCGTGCGTTATAGCTCAAGGTAGGAAGCTAAATTCCCCGTCATGTCTTATTTTCCATATGAGTAACCCACGGTTTCGAGGCAGCGAGGAGGTATTGAAAGAACCAGTTGTTAAGGGAAGTGTCCTTGTCCCTATTAATGTTATCGTGCCACCGGATCATGTGGTAAGAGCACCTAAGAAACGAAAGAGGGCTGTTTGTACCAATAAGCCGGAATGTTTGATTTGTAAGAAAAGCCATTTGGGGATGTGTTGAAAGACTCTTGAAATATGTTATGGTTGTGGAAAGAGGGGGCACAAGAAGAACAAATGCCCTAGGTTGGGTACACCTAGCCATGTCTGCCCTATATGCAGGCGAGAACATTTTTTTCATCATGTTGTGAGTATGCTCAGAAGCGTGTTAGGGGTGGTAGGATTGGGGAATTCCAAAGACCCATAGAGCAAACTGTTACAGAGATTGTTACTCCCGCCGTGAATGCTTGGAGGAAAGATAAGAGGGATTCTTATGACTTATGCAAAAAAGGGTAAATATTAGGTCGGTGGGGTGAGTCAGTTTAACGGGCCTAATCCTCGTTGTGTGAAGTGTATGAGATGTCATTTGGGTGTATGTCACTATGGTACTAATGTATATTTTGGATGTGGAGTAGAGGGATATTAATTAAGGTACTGCACTGTCAATCTAAAGTCATCAAGTAAGTCACTCCTTAGTACATTATTATGAACACCTCATTATTTTCCTTGTTGTATATGTACATCCATATTGAAGAGGCCTACATAAATATAATCTTAACCAAAACGTTGAATCACAAAACATTTCATGTATCTACTCTTTGAACGAGACGCATTATTTGTGAATCCACTCTATCACAAATTCTCTTATTTACGACCTCTTATGGAACTGAGCTCTATAATTATGTCCTTGAATTGAGTTATAACTCTAGGATTAATACTTCCCACTTGCTTCCTTAAATTCTCAACAAGGGACTATACCCGATAAATTTCTTACAAAACGTTTTGATTCAAATGGATAACATCTGCTCACTTGTGCTTATGCATGCACAGTCATAAAGTTTACCTATCTGGTATCAAATCCAATGTAAAGCATCCTAATGTTGAGATCTTTCTTGAGCCACTCTTTTTCTCTTCGGTGTATGTGACTCCTATGGTTTGAACAATCACTTTGTTCCTGTGTATATTATCATGAATCCTTTTCACCGTTTAGTAACATGAGAGCATATTGAATTAAAAGACAAATTCGTCCTATCCCTAGTCCTCTCACATAGGATCAACTATTGGCAAAGCTTAAGTTGTGAGAATGATAATAATCTCACAAGTGTTCAACTTTTTTTCATCCTCGTGGGCTTGGGGCATAGATTTCTTGTGCTAGTTAATGTTACGAGCATAATGCAACTTCATGTATTTTGAAACTCATTTCACATTCAGGGTGCTAGAATATTCTCATTCCGAGTTAAATGGATTTTCCTACACTCCAGGAGACGAATGGTGTCACGTACTTAACTATTTCTCTTTGAGGCCTACTATTTCCGAACAAGGCACATATGAAATGAAACAATTATTGTTGTCCTTTTCATGACTCATTTCTTTTAAATCTCAGAATCATGAACATTTTCCCTACATTATCAATGCCTACTAGGCAACTCTATGCCTCATTTGTCGAATCAATGATGTCATCACAATGATTAACCATGTCAGCACTATTGGTAGTAACATTCATATCTCTTAGGGTATAACCTCCTGAGATGCTTTGCTCAGCACATTGATGGAATCTTGAAAACAATTCCAGCCCAATCTCGAACCTTATTGTTCATATTTATAGTAACCTATGGGGGTTGAAGGGTCAAACATGTCAAAGAAGAAGCGTCATCTAGTGAACAAACATATTGGATAGGAAGTTTTATGGTAATATTAAAGCTAGCACATCTTAGAGTAATTGTTGGAGGTCGCCAAAGGTTTAGTTTAGATATTCGGCGTAGTGATTTAGAGTTGAAGAAAGTGAACGGGTTATTCTCAAGATTTTCTCTATGAATATATTGGGTGAATTGTTAAGGAAAGTAAGGTATGTGTAGTCACATTAGGCCTTATGAAATCTTGAAAGGAAATAGGCCAAACTATGAGTATGATGTTTCCCTAATATTGTTCTCCGTGTACCCGGTGTTTCATGTGTCTATGTCTAAGAAGGTGAAGTTAATGGACAATTGGATTATGAGGAGCAACTATTTGCTATCCTTATTAGATAAGTCTGGAAGTTAAGATTGCCTCCGTCAAGTGCTATGGCTAAGTCTGTGAGTCCAGGAGATCACCTCGTAGGCCGAAAATGTTGAGGAAAGAAAATATTCTCACTTGTTTGTAGAGCCAAATGGTTGTGGTTCAAAAACGTACCTTCTATGCATTATGGTTTAAGTGTGTACATTTCATGTAAAGATACCACTTTTGTTAATGTAATGCCCTAATGTTGAGATAGGTGTTGTTGATATATACTGTGATGCATTGTTAAGTAATGGATATATTGTTAGGATTGATTTATGAGATTCTCTGACAGGTGGATAGGCCCAGTTACAGGGGAAACTATGTCGAAATTTTTAAGAATTTGTAAAGATAGCCAAATCTTAAGGTCCATAAGTAAGTTGAAATTTTGGAAAGGATGTATAAGACCGATGTAGTCATAAGTGTCTATATATAATGGTTGGAGGTAAAATGATGGTAAATCTATTCTTAGAAGGGACTTATAAAACATTCGAGGACGAATGTTCTTAAGTGGGGGAGAACGTAACACCCCGGAAAATTTTAAAGTACTTAAGCGCTATTAAGAAAGTCGATGTGCGCTAATTATATTATTTTATATGTAGACAAGGACTATTATATGAATGATATCAATTGATCATGATAATATATGTATGAGGTGCATTAATAATGGTTTATGGTCTAAGAAGATCCCCATGGCTAAGTCAAGTTGAAATATTTATGATGGAATAAAGTTTCAAGTGAGTTCGCACAAGACCTAACTTCAAACGATCATACCTCTCTTGATAGGAAGATTTATATGGTGTATTACCAATAAAATTAAATCTCTTTGAGTCTAGTTTCCAACGCTTCAAATCGTTCGTCATTTGGACATTCCTACAAAAAGTTATGACCAAATTACCAAAGGCTGCCGGAATGCGATTTTGCGACCAATTATGCGACCATTATGCGATCGCAAAATGGTTATGTGACCGCAAACTGGTCGTAGAATGGACCAGAACAGCCCAGTTCTGGGTACCGAATTGTGTGACCCGCACACCAATTATGTTGTCCATTGTGCGACCGCATAGTTGAATTCGGAGGGTTAATTTTCCTCTTTTCATAACTCGACCCCATTTTGATAAATAGGCTTTGGGGCTTATTTTGGGGTATTTTTCTGAGGGTTTTAGAGAGAGGTAAGAGCATTTTAGAGAGAGAATGAGGGAACCTAACATTATAATCATCCAATCTTGCACCAATCTTCAAGAATCAAGGAAGCTAATCACAAGATCTTCATCTAAGAGGTAAGGTTCCATACCCTAGTTTTCCAATTTCAAATTTGGGTAAAAGATGGTTGATTTGGAGTATGATTATTGGGTATATGAGTATTATATATACATTCTTGTACTAATAAGGTTTGTGGGAAGATTGTTGAGCTCAAATAAGTAAAGATTGGATTGTGAAGTGTAACACCCCAGAAAATTTCGAAGTACTTAAGTGGTAAGCCCGGTAAATTTTGCAAAGAAAATAATGTTTCATGGTGTCGGACTAGGCTTACGTGTTTGAGGATTGTAGAAATTCTTTGCGGCGAGCTTGCGCCGTGGCTCGGCTTTTTGGGTTGAACAATGTACCGGAAAGTAAAGAAATATTTTTGGCAGAAAAGTGCATTTCTGCGGTCCATTATGCGACCGCAGAATCACTCTGCGGACCGTATAATGGCCGCAGAGTGAGGAAGTTAATTGGGTCAATTGGAAGCAATTATGCGGTCGGCTATGTGACCGCATAACTGTTATGCGGTGCATTATGCGACCGCATAACGGTTATGCGGACCGCATAGTGACCGCATACACAGACAGTTCTTTTGGCTACTTTGTAACCAACTATGCGACCGATATGCGGTCCGCCTATCGGTTATGCGATCGCATACCTTGTTCCGGAGCTCCATTTTTGGTTTTTTAAAACCCGACCCTATTTCATTAAATACACTCTTTGGGTCATTTTTGACCTATTATCTGACATTTTAAAGTGAGAGAGGGTGCCCTAGAGTGAGAAGTTATTCTCCAATACTTGTTCTACAATTCTTGCCCAAGTTTTGGAAGATTAAGAAGGGAAACTCACTAGGTCTTCATCCTAGAGGTAAGATTCTACACCCTAACCCTCAATTTCGAATTTTGTGTAGAAATGGATAATAAGAAAGATAATTTCTGGGCAAGAGGATTGGTTATCTTACATGCATGTGTTATCAAAGGATGTAGGAAGATTGTTGAGCTATAAATGGTAAAGATGGGGTTGTGGGATGATGGAATCCTCCATAAAAAGGCCTTGAAACCTTAATGCACACCTAGTGTTTGATAAAATGCTCAAATGAGCTAGAACCATAATCATCTTCCTAATTGTGGTCCAATTTGTTATATTTCTAAAATAGATTGAAGTTGCTAAGAATTCCGGAACGATTTAGAGTTTAAGGAAGCTCAATTGAGGTATGTTCGTTAAACTCTTCTTTAAGAATTGGAATTCTCATTATCTTTGTAAGTTCCGAGATGTTGATTATAAATCGAGTATTCTGATAAGTTTTGTGATGAAGATATATGTTCAATTTGTATTTCAAATGCTCTTATCATATTGCATTATTAACTGGGGATGTGTCCCAAACTATGGATTACGTATCCACATGTTATAACTTCTACTCGTGATTTATATGAAAGTTATTATGCCAAGTTGTGTAGAGATTGCGATTGTGATACACCTCCACCCGCATACATTGGGGTGAGGCGGCATGACCTCTTTGTGTGGGGATTATGGTATAGAGATTGTGATAGTGACACACCTCCACCCGCATATATATTGGGGTGAGGTGACATGACCGCTTTGTGTAGGGATTATGATATTGTGGGACTGCACCTCCACCCGCTTACATTGGGGTGAGGCGGTACGACCGCTTTGTGTATGGTTTTGGTATTGTTGTGGCACCACCACCCGTATACATTGGGGTGAGGCGGCATAGTCGTTTTGTGTTGGTATTGGTATCGTTGATGCATTTCCACCTGCATACATTGGGGTGAGGTAGCATAGCCGCTTTGTGTAGGTTCTTGGTATTGTGGTTATACATCCACCCATATACATTGAGGTGAGGCGGCAGGGCCGCTTGATTTGAGTTGTGGTATTGTACGTACACCTCCACCTGCATACATCGGGTGAGGCAGCGGGGCCGCTTTGTGTGAAGATGGTTATAGAGGATCTCATCTTAAATCCTATAAATGTTGTTAATAGCTTTTAATAAGCTTTCTATGGTTGAGACGGTTATCTATATTATTCTATTGCCGCACTGGTTCATCATAATTATCTTGTATTTCTAAATTCTTAAATTGGTGTTTAGTTTTCATACTGGTACTATTTGACGGTACTAACATCTCTTTTGCCGGGGGCGCTGCATCTTTAAATGGATGCAGGTGGTTCCACAGCAGGAGATATTGATCAGTGATAGCAGCACACCTTCTTCTCAGCTGACTTGGTGAGCCCCACTTCATCCCGGGGTCATGTATCTTTTGTTCTTTGTGTATTCTATTTGAGGTATAGCCGAGGCCTTGTTGCCGGCATTATCATTGTACTCTTCTTTATCTATAGAGGCTCCATAGACATAGTGTGGGTTGTGTATTGGTGCTGGGAAAGACAAATTATGCTATGTCGTGGTTGTATTACTTGTCCATTTGAGACTTTAAAAATGGTGAAACTTATGGTAAGAAATTGGTAATTGCAGACATGACCACTTTATTGTTTAATTAAGGAAAACATATATTCTCTTTATTCATGAATGAGTTTGGGTAGAAGGAATCTAATAGGCTTGCTCGGTCGGGTTCACTCGGTTGAGCGCCGGTCGCGCTCCTCGATTTTGGGGCGTGACAAGAGTGAAGGAAATCTTGTAGAAGAACCTTGTAGTTAGATTTACACATCTAGTGTTTGATAAAATGCTCAAATGAGCTGAGATCATGAATATCTTCCTAATAATGGTTCAATTTTGTTATGTCTCAAAATAGATTGGGATTGCTAGAATTTCCGGAACATTGTAGTAATTTAAGGAAAGCTCAAAGCAAGGTATGTTGGCTAAACTTTCTCTCTTAGAATAGATATCCATAATGTTTCCGTAAGATCAAGTATGATTGGCTCAAGATTCCTAACTTCTATATTCCGGGTTATTCCCTATAAACTTGTTTATTTCGAATGAGCCTTATGTCGAAAGATAGATGTTCAAAGTATGGTTTGCGTATTAAAATGTTGTGGCTTTGAGTCGTGTTTTAAATGAGAGCTAGTATACCAATTGGGCGAGAAAAACTCGATATGCTTAAGACTCATAATTGCTCATATGTGTGCCTAAAGACTTGATTGAAAGTGTCTTGTTGTTGATAATCTTTAAAGATGCTTGAAAATAAAATAAGTGGATTGAAGAAATAGAGTGTGGCCAACGTGCCAAGAATTTAAGTTATGTTGTGGCTAGTAGTGCATATGATTTTAGAGGATGCGATAAAGAATATGAAATGAGCCTCGACTCCACCGTTCTAAAAGTGATTTGGAAAAATAGAATTTGCCTAAGAGCTTTTATACTCAATCATGCCCATCAGTGGCTGCTTTAACTAATGCTTTGCTTTGTAAATATATCCAGTGTGATTCGAGTTCTATATACTCATGTGTTGAAATTGTACATTGTAATTTCTAGGGAAGAGTATTGCAATAATAAATGGTATATTGATTGTTTATGATTTTTCATGTGTGTTTATATTGTTGGTTGGTATGCCTCATTCTTTGGGAAGAAACCATTTGTATTTGAAGTTCCCATTTCAAATGGATTTGAAGTATATGATTTCTGAAATATTCTATATGTTGATATTTGATGGTGATCTTTGAAATTGAAAGAGGTAAAAGTGTGGAATATGAAATATGGCAATCGTGCCAGGAATAAAGAATCTTGTGAATGGCCTAATGAGCCAAGGAAATATTGTCGTTGTGAATGACTGAAAATACTAATGAGAATTTATACAATGTGAAAGATTTTGAGGTGAGTACAATTGTATTTATGATATTTCTATCTGCAAATCAAATCAAAAATGTTTTTGGGAGCATCATTAGAAATATCGAGGAAGGGTGGGTCATAAGGCCTACACCTGAAACTACACGTGCAGGTGTAGGGGTGGATTGGGATTATTCCCCTTATTTGGGATGAAATTGGAACCTCTGGGAAATTGTGATATTATTCCCCTTAATTGGGATGAAACTGGAACCTTTGTGGATTGGAAAAGTCAACTCGCATGGCATATGTGGGAAGGCGGCCTAGCTGATCGGGTGGAGATCAGACGCCATGTTGCGTACATGATGGTACTACTCTTGATAACAACTTTCTTTCGTATCACCTGTCAAACCACATTGTCCGTGGGGAGATGGCCTAGCCGATCGGGCATGATCGGACTCCGTGCTAACAAAGGCGGTGGTATATCGGTGCTAATGATCTCCCAACCAAAATTGTATATGAAGTTTGTATTTTGAAAATTATTATATTTTAACTGAACATTTAAATATTGTTGATTGTGACTTGCTGTTTCTATGTGTTGCCTTTTCTTATATGGGCATTCTATTTTGAAAGAGGACTTTTAGCTATACATACTAGTGTTATTCGACAGTACTAACGTCCTTTTTGCCGGGGGCGTTGCATCTTTAATGGATGCAGGTGGTTCTACAGCAGGCGGCATTGATCAGTTATACCAGTATACTCATTTTAGCTGATTTGGTGAGTCCCATTTCATTTCGGGGTCATGTATCTTTTGTTTCTCATGTACTGTGTTTTGAGGTATAGCTGGGGCCTTGTTGCCGGCATTTCCATATTACTTTTCTATTGTATTTAGAGGCTCCGTAGACAGGTTGTGGGTTATGGTTGATATTGAAGAATTGAACTAGAAATGTTGGTATTTGGAAATCATATTTTTCATTAATTCTATAAACTCGTAATATTTTGGAAATTATGAATGAAACTGCTAATGGGAATAAAAAGGAAGTTGTTAATAAAAAATTTTCAGTATTTGATTAATGGAGTACATCTCCTCTTTATTCATGGATGAGTTTGGGTAGAAGGAAATCTAACAGGCTTGCTCGACTGGGTTCTCTCGGGTGAGCGCCGGTCACGCTCCCCGAGTTTGGGGCGTGACAGAACCACCAAAGTTGCCCGCGCACCGGGCCTTGCTGCTACTCTGACGCTCCATTCTATTCTTCAATTTGCGGGTCTCTGTGGCTTGAGAAAATGCCACTATCTTACCATAGTTCATATCAGAATTCAAGGCAGCTGTAGAGGCCTCATTGATAACCAAGGGGCTAAAGCCCTGTACAAACCGGCGTACTCTAGCCTGCATAGTGGGCAACATGTGAATAGCATACTTGGACAGGCGCGCAAACTCCAAATGGTACTCCCACACATTCATACTACCCTGCTTCAAGCTTTCAAACTCAGCGGCACCAGCTGCCTTAGTTTTGGCAGGCAAGAAATGATCCATAAAGGCATCTGTGAACTCATCCCACCTTGCCGGAGGACTTCCCTCCTCACGGGATTCCTCCCACAAATCAAACCAAGAATAGGCCACCCCTTTCAAGCAGTAGGAGGCCAACTCTACTCCCTCAGTCTCTGTAGCATGCATAACCCGGAGAGTTTTGTGCATCTCATCAATGAAGTCCTGGGGGTCCTCCTTGGGATCAGTACCCGTAAACACTGGAGGATCTAACTGAAGAAACTTGTTCACCCTGGAACTAGCAGATTCCCCTAGATGACTGGAAGAAGTAGGCCCAACACTCGATCTCTGGGCCTGAGAAGCCACTATCTGTGTTAACATTTGTATGGCTCCCCTAATATCAATATCAGACACACCATAATCGGAAGCTGGAGCTGGAGGTGGAACTGGAATATCAGTTGGAGGAACCGTTGCACCTTCTGTAGGTATAGGGACAGGTGCGGTCTGATCAGTTGTAGTAGAGTCAGGCAGTGTAGTAACTGGAGGAATATTCTCACTCCTCGGGTGCTCACTCGCATCATCAATTATAGGGTCAACTGTCACTCCTGGGATGACATTGTCTCTTTGGCCAGTTCTTGCCTTCTTCTTAGGTGTCATGTACTGAAAATTAGAGCAACGCAGGAGTTAAAGGAGGAACAATCTTACAACCAGCTTTATCGCACGATCAAGAACATGAAAGAAGGGTATTATTCCTAAATGCCCATGTAGCATCCTAATTATAGATATGGCCGACAACACACCGATAATAAGGACTCTACTAGACACGGCTCAGAGACATCCTAGGATACTTTAAAACCTTAGGCTCTGATACCAAGTTTGTCACGCCCCAAAATCGAGGAGTGCGACCGGCGCTCAACCGTGTGAACCTGGCCGAGCAAGTCTATTAGATTTTCTTCTACCCAAACTCATTCATGAATAGAGAGAATATATATGTTTTCGTTAATCAACAAATAAAGTGATCATGTCTGCAATACCAATTTCTTACCATCAGTTACTTTATTTTAAAGTCTCAATTCCAAACACACTTTTCATAATCTGAAGTGGAAATAGTAATTCAAGCACAACACATGAGTTTGACTTCCCCAACATCATTATACAACCCACAATATGTCTGCGGAGCCTCTATAGATAAAGATGAGTACAATGATAATGTCGGCAACTAGGCCACAACTATACCTCAAACATAATAGACAAAGAACAAAAGATACATGACCCCGGGATGAAGTGGGGCTCACCAAGTCAGCTAGGAAGAAGGTGTGCTGCTATCACTGATCAACATCTCCTGTTGTGGAACAACTTGCATCCATTTAAAAGATGCAGAGCCCCCGGCAAAAGGGACGTTAGTACCGTAGAATAGTACTAGTATGAAAACTAAACACTAATTTAAGAATTCAGAAATACAAGATGAATATGATGAACTAATGCAGCAATAGAATAATATAGATAACTGTTTAAACCATAGCAAGCTTATTAAAAGCTATCAATAACATTTAGAGGATTTAAGATGAGATCCTCTGTAACCATCTTCACACTAAGCGGCCCCGCCTTCTCATCCGATGTATGTAGGTGGAAGTGTACGTACAATACCACAACTCTAATCAAGCGGCCCTGCCGCCTCACCCCAATGTATGCGGGTGGAAATGCTTCAATGAAACCAATACCAACACAAAGCGGCTATGCCGCCTCACCTCAATGTATGCGGGTGGTGGTGCCACAACAATACCAAAACTATTCACAAAGCGGTCGTACCGCCTCATCCCAATGTAAGCGGGTGGAGGTGCAGTCCCACAATACCATAATCCCCACACAAAACGGTCATGCCGCCTCACCCCAATGTATGCGGCTGGAGGTGTATCACAATCACAATCTCTACACAACTTGGCATAATAACTTTCACATAAATCACGACTAGAAATTATAACATATGGATACATAATCCATAGTTTGGGACACATCCTCAATTTATAATGCAATATGATAAGAGCATTTGAAACACGAATTGAACATATATCTTCATCACAAAACTTATCGTAATACTCCATTTATAATCAACATCTCGGAACTTACAAGGATATTGGGAATTCCAATTCTTAAAGAAGAGTTTTGCCAACATACCTCACTTCAGCTTCCTTACACTCTAAATGTTCCGGAATTCTTCGCAACTTCAATCTATTTTAGAAATATAACAAATTGAACCAAAATTAGGAAGATGATCATAGTTCTAGCTCATTTGAGCATTTTATCAAACACAAAGTGTGCATAAGGTTTCAAGGCCCTTTTATGGAGAATTCCATCATCCCACAACCCAATATTTACCATGCCTAGTTCAACAATCTTCCTACACCCCTTGATATCACATGCATGTAAATAAACAACCCTCCTGCCCAGAAATTATCTTGCTAATTATTCAATTCTACACAAAATTTGAAAGTGAGAGTTAGGGTGTAGAATCTTAACTCTAGGATGAAGACCTAGTGAGTTTCCTTTCTTAATCTTCCAAATGTTGGGCAAGAATTGAAGAACAATTATTGAAGAACACTTTCTCACTCTAGGGCACTCTCTCTCACTCTAAAATATCAGATTATAGTTCAAAAATGGCCCAAAGAGTGTATTTAACGAAATAGGGTGGGGTTTTAAAAACCCAAAAATGGAGCTCTGGAACGGTTCTGCGGTCGCATATGCGACCGCATAATGGATATGCGGACCGCATATCGGTCGCATAATTACTTACAAAAATGATCAAAAATTTGTCTATGTGTGCGGTCACTATGCGGTCCGCATAACTGTTATGCGGTCGCATAATGCACCATATAACAGTTATGCGGTCTCATAGTCGACCGCATAGCTGCTTCCAGAATGGCCCTCTCCTGCTCACTTTTGCGGCCATTATGCGGCCCGCAGAGTAATTATGCGGTCGCGTAATGGACCGCATAAACGCGCTTTTCCGCCAAAAATCTTCCTTTACTTTCCAGTTCATTGTTCAACCCATAAATTCCGAGCCGCGGCTCGCAATCTCGCCGCGAAGAATTTCTACAATCCTCAAACACGTAAGCTTAGTCTGGCACCATGAAACATTATTTTCTTTGCAAATTTTATCGGGCTTTAGACTTAAGTACTTCAAAAAATTTTCGGGGCTGTTACAGGCCCATTTGCCAATGACAATATGGTAAGAAGGATATGTAACATTGGTACTCGGTTGAGTAAGGCACCGGGTGCCCGTCGTGGCCCATCGGGTTGGGTCGTGACAAAAGTGATATCAGAGTAGTTCTGTCCTAGGGAGTCTATAAGCCGTGTCTAGTAAAGTCTTGTTTATGGGTGTGTTGTGCACCACACTTATAAGCAGGAGGCTACAGGGCATTTAGGACTGTCACTCTTTCTTCTTACTCTAGATCGTGTGGAAGAGCTCAGTTGTAAGAACTCAATTTTCTAAACTTTTTCTTATTCATAATACCACGATGCCTACATCCAGAAAGACAGTTGGTAATAGATATAGCTGTGGAAGAGTGAGTCAGTGGAACTCGATTTTGCATGATGCTCATGATGAGTAAATGTGAGGTCTTCAGCAGATCATGTGCGTACTAAGATGTGTAAGCTTCTTGATAAGGAGCCTTAAGACGGTATAAAGAAATGAGAGATTCAGAAGATAGATACAAGTTTCAACAAGTAAAAGAAGCAAGATGAAGAAGGGTACGAGACGCCCAGTAACTGAAGATTATCAGTATTTACAATTCAGGCAGAGGATATAAGCCTTTTGAGTTACCTTCAACAATAACAGTGGTATGTATAATTGGCCACACCCATCTCAGTTATACCCTATTGGGGCCTAACAAGTGTAGTTTAAGAAAAGGACGGGATGTCAGGATCCGACTGGGGTTAGAGTAACCCAAAATGGTGAATGGATTGTTTGTGTTAGTTGTTGACATTTCCGAAGGATATTACAAAGGTGCTAATAGATCTCCTTGTGAGACACCCAGATGGTGCACTCTAAAATAGTACAGCTAGATATGAGTACTATAAAGATAGACACTGGAAGCCTGAAAGGGATAAATATTACCTTAGTGTGGCTCCCGTCCCCAGTAGAGAGAGAATGTTAGGCAACCCGAAGAGCTAGTGGATAGATCAAGGGGAGCTAAAAGCAAAAGAATATCTTGCGAAAGTTTTCAGAATACAGTGATAAACAGAAATGTTAGCGGGAAATAAGAAGAGAGTTAATGAAGCATTATGAGTAAGATGTGATACATGAATGACAATGGTAGAGTATATTACAGAATCTATAGTTAAGTAAGGGAAGAGACGTAAGGTGACGGGCCTTAAGACAACAAAGGAGTATAGGCCATAAGTCATATCCCCATTTCGAGAAATAAGTTTGCGACTCTAACACGATTACCAAAAGGAAAAGTTAGACCCCAGAGTAATAGAAATCAATACGGACAGATGAACAAGATAAACTAAACATGAACTAGGGACCGAGTAATAGTCGGCATCATGAATTTCAGAGATTGCATCCCGGCGATAATAGAATGGACGACAGAAGAATACCCTTTAAAGGTCATTCAGGAAGACGCTTCCCTAAAGCAAGCAAGGTGAGCAAATTTAAGCTTAAGGGACTGTATGTGCCAGTTACACTAAGTTTCACCCTCGTGAGTAAGGAATTTTGTTATCCTTGGTTCAGAAGAATTACCGCGAGGCGAGTAAGGATCATCGATAATGTGGAAAGACGCCAAAGATGAAGAGGTAAAAACATCTATACGTAGATCATCGTAGCACTAAATATTAGTACTCCCCTAAAAGGGGGAATATGGAGTGATGTGGCATTAAGTCAGAATTAAGTGGTTCTAGTAACTATGGAATGGTAAAGGAAGAATGTGATAAAAATGAGAAAAGAGATGAGAGTGCACTGATTCAAATCCTACCTATATGCTACGATTCCAGAATATTATGCAAATACGATGTCAAGGAAAGGAAGTAAGGGTTCCTACCCGAGATGTTATTTATAAATAAGGAGCCAGTGCAAGACGTAAGTTAAGACAAAGGGAATGATCCAAGAGGGATTACGCGGAATACAAATATGAGAATGGACCAACGAGCAGTTAGTAGTTGATTCAGGAAGAGTCTGGTTATGGCTAGATAAGAGGTTACAGACAAATCAACAGATTGTGCAAGATAAACATAGTAAACCACAACATGGGAATTCAGTCTTGCAGATACGACATCGTGACCCTTGAGAAATATTCAGATAAGAGTTGGGGTAGTTAAAGGTACTGTATGAATGTTATGGAAATAAAAGATAGTCTCACTGGGAAGATAGTTAAAACTTTAGTTCAGGAGCAATCCTACAAGCACAAGGGCGTGGAAATAAGTAACTACGGATAATTATAGGCGAGGAAGAACATCAAAAATTCCGTCAAATATATGATGTAATAAGCTCGCAGCTTTACAAGAGTCAGAGAATCCTCCCTAAGTACTACAACAAAAGACTAGCTGAGGAAATAAGGAAGAAGGCCTCAACCTAAACATAGTAACTTGAAAAAGAAATGGTCATGTAAAAGCAGTCTCACTATAACATTGTATGCACTCCATAAGAAAGTGGCACCTACCGTGGCTAATGAACGGGAAGTAAAAATCAAAAGTAATATTCGAGATCGTATGAGTTGTACGAAAATTCCGGCATGCGTGAGAACTAAGATAAGCTAAGTATGCACACAACAAGGGGCAGAAAGACCAGGAAAAGTAATTGCCTAAGTTTAAAGAAAGCTGAGAAGGACTGAAAGAAATTATTCGATTAATGATCCAAAGATAATTACGTTATGAACGCCCTCAAGATTTTGGAGTATTATCCATACAGCATATATGTTGACAATCATACAGTCATAGAAGACTCTGGTGTAAGTTAAAAGAAAGAATTGAGTACAGGTCATAGACAAGGTATTGAATTATTAGATGATGGTATCTCGGATATTCCATAGCGGCTATGAAACACTAAAGTAATAACTAATACCAGGAGTCGTAGTTCGGAAGATGGCTTAAGCCTACACAAAGGCTGATCAGAAGGAAGAAGGAACTAAAGAGTTACATCAACGAAGTAAATCGGGAGTCTGATTATTGGACCCAGAAAATTATAGACATCATAATTGAGAACATTGCAGAATCACTCTTAATATCAGAGGCACAAGAGAAATAGTGCAGTAGCCATATTTTATAACGGCTCTACGATAAAGCCAATTAGAAGAGTACCAGTTTTATAAAAAGTCGGTATAAAGCTCTCACTGCTAGAGGTGCAAGTATTATAATAGAGCTTCAAGTTGTGAATATGAATTATACCTATGTGGAAATGAGGTCATGAAAGAGATAGACGATATGATGTCTCGCTTTATGTTCCAGAATAACACAAGGAAATCTATGGTGCAAGCAAGTTGAAGGAAGGTTGCGAGTAGTATAAATGAATATGTGTAAGTCGCAAGCTAAAGTATGGTAGAGCGACAAGGTTTTAGGAAGACAGGAGTAAGGATAAGAAAAGGCGAGTGAGAAGGTGACGAAAATGGATGAGTCCACGGGATTAAGCCCAAGAAAACAAGAAGAGCTGATGGTTTCTTTAAGTAATAGAAAACTCAGTATAGCCGAATAAACTCAAAGGAGTCTAAGACTAGTAGCATTTAGAAGAGATGGAATGCTGCCCTGGTAGTAGAATGAGGGTGTGATTGTGATAGATAAAGGATGGCGTTTGGGCCTTCAATTGAGTAATGACTTGAAGAGGATTTCATGAATTGTATGAGATTAAAATACCCATGTAAGGTGAGTCACATTGGGATGCTATAAAATACGGTTATGGAAGTATGGTATCGCCCCAGGTGGATCAGTCTAATCATTTCAGATGTTCCCCGATGAGACGTGAGCCCTAGCGGCAATGTATGACGTAAGAAGTTTCAAGTCTTCAGTGGTAGAATGTAGATCAATATTGAGGTGAATCAACAATGGATGGATAAAAGTTAAAAAGTATGAGATGAGATTAGGCCATCATTCTTAAGATGGACAGTAATTAAGAAGCATTAAAGGACTTAGATTTAAACATATAGGATAAGCAACGAGAGTAACCTGGAGTTTGGTAGCAAACGACCTCGGTAACGATAAATCGAAGTAAGAGTTATGGTATAGTATGACCTACCTAGATGCAGTAAAGTCATACGGATGGATAAACGGAGCTATGAAATAAGGTATAACAATATTCGTAAGTTCAACAAAATACCGAGCAAAGAACTTCAGTATACCCATAGACGCCCAGAGGGACAGCTTGTCAAACTTGTGTATATGTTTACAAAGTGAGGCCTAGAGATTGGCTAAAAGCTAGAAGAAAAAGGAGAGAAGAGTCGCATAGGCGCACTTACAAATCGTACAGGCTGCATGATAAAAGATAGCAACAGTTACAAGATTGGAATAATTTCGACCACGAGTTGTGGTGTGAGAAAGAGGCCTAAAGGTGGGAATGCCCTGGTATTTTGGATTCATTCACAGAACAGTTGCCTAGATGACAAGAGGAGTACTAAAGTATTCGCAAGAGCTATGGGTTATGATAATGATAAGTGCATCAGTCAACATTCGAGGACGAATGTTCCAATGGGGGGGATGATGTTACACCCCCACGTTTTCGTACGTGAAAGTACGCCATAAATAAATTGATGAAATCTTGGAAATGAGAAGTTACATCCCGCATTTTCGTACGTTAAAGTTTCGTCGTAAGTTAACCGACGTAAATTCGGGAATGAGATTATTTTGAGATTATAGGCATTATGTTATTTCAAACAAGTGATGAGTAAATTTGTGAAGGAGAGGGAGTAAGCAAATCAAAGAAAATGAGTTTCGTCGAAGTTTGGCAATTTGGGATAAAATACGGTCCAAGCTATAATACCCCGTATTTATGGACTAGTGCCATACAAGGTACCACATGACCATTATAGTAAGTTGTATAAGGTATGTTAAAGGTTGGTAGTATTTAATGTATTTTGAGATAATTCTTAACTATGTGGGTAATTGGTTAATGGGAGATTAACGAGTTAATCAAGTGATTAGTGGATAATTAATTAAAATATTTGGATAAGAATTAAATCTCCCAATGTGGCAGCAAGGCCTTGAAGTAATTGTGACTCTTTGGGTCTTGATAGTTAGGTGGCATGTGTAGGCAATTTGGATAAAATAAACCCCAAAAGTGGGGCCCACGTCACCAAGGATTAAAAGCTTGTGCTTGGCTTGATTACACTTATCTTTGCATTAGGATGAAGATGATTCCTTTGGCCTATGGCATCAGATGGGATGAGGTCATGGCAGATCTTTCATTAAGCTTAAAGCAAAGAGATTTTATAAGTGATGCTCGTGCTCTTATAAAGCAAAAATGATGCGTTTTGATGAGAAAAGGGGGAACTTTTATTTCACTAAGCTTGGTCGAATTGCAAGCCACTTTTATATCCAGTATACTAGTGTTGAAACTTACAATGAAATGTTGTCTCGCCATATGAATGAAAGCGAGGTCTGCCAAGTGACGGATGAAGCTTCAATAAAATTTCACACGAAGTTATATAGTGTAATAGCAACGAGATTTGCAATTCTAAGAGAGCACGGTACAATCTTTCTCAAGAACATCATACAGATTTTTCCCTACTTCGATCCGCTGTTATGTGTTTCGTCGCAAAAGACGTGAGTTAGAGGGATTGTCAAGAGAATCGGCTTAGCCATGTTAAGGTTATCCCTTCTTTCCTTTTTGGCATGATTCATACGATTCAAACAAAACGAGCAAATGCACAACTTTCATAAATAACTCTATTCATAGAAATACTACAGATGCTTATGTTATTGATTCCCCATGTGTTCTATTCTTTTATCATATGTTCATGGGTCTCAGAAAATACGTAAGTTGACAAAGTTTACTTCATGATATTAATCAGAGATATAATGGTCTTATGACGTTCCGAGAAGTTTTATTGATGTACTTCTCATGCATTTCATTCATTTATACATGTACATAGACCCATGACCATATGGCGTTATATACGCGTATATATGTATATACATGTATATGGGATATGAGAAAATGTTACGGCGTTATATACGCACCACCACCTGATCAGCTGGTATACGTTGACGATTTACCCACAGTGGCCGAGATGATATGATGGGATGACCTCAGAGGCTTGATGATGTTATGAACGCTTATACCTAAGCATGGTATGACATTTATACACATATGCATGACGTTGTAAATATTAATGATTCACAGAGTTATTCTAACTTACATGTCGAGTCTTTTACTCCATGTTTCTCTCATGTCTATTAATTACTGATTTTTATTCCTTACATACTCGGTACATTATTTGTACTGACGTCCCTTTTGCCTGGGGACACTGCGTTTCATGCCCGCAGGTCCCGATAGACAGGTCGAGAGTCCTCCAAGTAGGCTATCAGCTCGGCAGAAGGTGTTGGTGTGCTCCATTTGCTCCGGAGTTGCTTGTTTTGTTAGTATGATTTAGACGTATGTTGTTTGGTATGGCGGGACTCTATCCTGACCTTTATGATGATTATGTATTCTTAGAGGCTTGTAGACAGATGTCATGTACGTAAAAGATTGTATGGTCTTGTCGGCCTATGTTCAGTGTACGAGTGGTTATTTTGGTCTTATAGGCCCGTATGTCAAATGTATAAGTTTTTATATCAGATTGGGTCGTCTTATATTGAGTATTCTCTTATGTTTATTCTGGTTAAACCATGACGGCCCGTTTGGCCCATTTGCCAATGACAGTACGATAAGAAGGATATGTAACATTAGTACTCGGTTGAGTAAGGTACCGGGTGCCCGTCGTGGCCCATCGGGTTGGGTCCTGTATCGTGACAGGACCGTATTTTATCCCAAATTGACAAACTTTCCGAGCTTACGTCGATTAACTTATGGCGAAACTTTAATGTACGAAATGTGGGATGTAACATGTTGAATGGAAAAAACCTAAATGTCCAACTGAAATAAGAAGTTTCTTGGGCTTAGCGGTATACTATAGAAGGTTTGTCAAAGGCTTCTCCATTATAGCCTCTCCTTTGACTAAACTTTTGAGGAAGGACGCCAAGTTCGTGTAGGATGACAAATCCAAGAGAGCTTTGAAAAGCTCAAATCTTTATTAATTAAAGCACCTATACTTACTCTACCAACTGAAGGGAAAGAGTATGTGATATATACTGATGCTTCTTATCATGGTTTGGGTTGTGTTTTGATGCAAGAAGGGAAAGTGGTTGCTAATGCCTCTCGAAAATTGAAACCATATGAGTAGAATTATCCTACTCACGACCTTGAGCTTGCTGCCATAGTGTTTTCTTTAAAAATTTAGAGACATTACTTGCATGGAAAAAAGTGTAATATATTCATCGATCACAAGAGTTTGAAGTACTTGGGTACACAGAAAGAGTTGAATTTGAGACAGCGTAGATGGCTTAAGCTTATCAAAGATTATGACTGCACAGATGCCTATCATCCAAGTAAAGCCAATGTTGTTGCCGATGCTCTAAGTCGCAAATCCTTTGTGTAAGGCCCCATAAAATTTTGCAAAAGAAAATAATATTTCGTGGTGCCGAATTGGGCTTACGTGTTTGAGGATTGTATAAATTTTTCGCGACGCGCTTGCGAGCCACGGCTCGGACTTTTTGGGTTGAACAATGCACTGAGGGATAAAGGAAAATTTTTGGCAAAAAATGCATTTCTGCCATTATGCGACCGCAGAATAACTCTACGGACCGCATAATGGCCGCAGAGTGAGGCAGGAGAGGGGCAGTTTTGGATGCCATTCTGCGGTCGACTATGCAACTGTAGAACTATTCTGCGGTTCATTATGCGACCGTAGACCTAGGCAGATTTTTTTGCCAGTTTTGGACACCAATTATGCGGCCGATATGCAGTCCGCATATCGATTATGCGATCGCATACCTTGTTCCGGAGCTTCATTTTTGGGTTTTTAAAACCCGACCCTACTTCGTTAAATTCACGCTTTGGGCCATTTTTGAGCTAAAATCTGATGTTTTAGAGAGAAGGGAGAGTGTTTTAGAGAGAGAGGAAACCCTAGGCTAATTATTCATCAAGTCTTGCTCAAATTTTGGAAGATTAAGAAAGGAAACTCACTAGGTCTTCATCCTAGAGGTAAGATTCAACACCCAAACCCTAAGATGTAGAACTATATTATGTTGTGGTTGTATTACTTATTCCATTTGAGACTCTAAAAATGATGAAACTATTGGTAATGAATTGGTATTGTAGACATGAACACCTTTTGTCTAATTATTGAAAATATGTATTTTCTCCATTCATGGATGAGTTTGGGTAGAAGAAAATCTAATAGGCTTGCTCGGCCGGGTCCACTCGGTTGAGCGCCGGTCGCGCTCTACGGTTGTGGGGCATGACAAACTTGGTTTCACAGCCTAAGGTTTTAAAGTGTCCTAGGATGTCTCGGAGCCATGTCTAGTAGAGTCCTTCTTATCGGTGTGTTGTCGACCACATCCATAATTAGGATGCTACTTGGACATTTAGGAATAATACCCTTCTTTCATGTTCTTGATCGTGCGATAAAGCTGGATGTAAGATTGTTCCTCCTTTAACTCGTGCTTTACTTTAACTTTCAGTATATGGCACCTTAGAAGAAGGCAAGAACTAGCCAAAGAGCCAATGCCACCCCAGGAGTGACAATTGATCCTATATTTGATGATACGGGTGAGAACCCAAGGAGTGAGAATATTCATCTGGTTACTACATTGCCTGATTCTATTACAACTGATAAGACCGCACCTGTCCCTACACCTACTGAGGGTGCAACGGTCCCTCCAACTGATATACCAGTTCCACCTCCAGCTCCAGCTTCCAATTCTGGTGTTTCTAATGTTGATCTTAGGGGAGCCATACAAATGTTGGCTCAGATAGTGGCTTCCCAGGCCCAGAGATCAAATGTTACACCCACTTCTTCCAGTCAGCCAGGGGATTCTACTAGTTCCAGGGTGAACAGGTTTCTCTAGTTGGATCCTCCAGTGTTCACGGGTACTAACCTAGAGGAGGACCCCCAGGACTTTATTGATGAGATGCACAACACTCTCCGAGTTATGCGTGCTACTGAGACGGAGACAATAGAATTAGCCTCCTACCGCCTGAAAGAGGTGGCATATTCTTGGTTTGAACTATGGGAGGAGTCCCGTGAAGAAGGCAGCCCTCCGGCGAGGTAGGGTGAGTTTGTCGATGCCTTCATTGATCATTTCTTGCCTACCGAGACTAAGGCAACCCGTGCTGTTGAGTTTGAGAACCCGAGGCAAGGTAGCCTGAGTGTGTGGGATTACCATATAAGATTCGTGTACCTGTCCAAGTATGCTATTTATATGTTGCCTACTATGGAGGCTAGAGTGCGCCGATTTGTACAGGGCCTTAGTCCCTTAGTAATTAATGAGGCCGCTACAGCAGCCTTGAATTCTGATATGAATTATGGAAAACTGGTGGCATTCGCTCAAGCAACAGAGACTCGCAAATGGAGGAACAGAATGGAGCGAGAGGGTACCAATAAGGCCCTGTCTGCGGGCAACTTGGGTAGTTCTTCTGGTGGTGGCAAGTCAATATTTAGGGGAGGTTCGTCAGGGCCATCCCAGTCCTTTGCTCAATCTTCGGCTAGTGCACCGCCATCAGGGCCCAGTCAGCAGCAACAGTGGAGCCGTTTCAGGCCCAATCAGGGCAACAAGGGATCCAATCAACAGGGTCATCATGGTGGTAGATTCCAGCAATAGAGGAGGGCCCCATGACCTAGGTGTGGAAAGATGCACCTAGGAATATGCTACATAGACTTACCCATATGCTACGGATGCGTATTGAGGGGTCACATTCAGAGGGATTGTCGTTCATCCCGCCAGGGTGCGGGCAGGGGCATGGCACAGCCAGTCAGTTCTGCAGCTACTACATCCGCAACACTCTTCCAGCTCGAGGCACTCCAACATACGCAGGGTGTGGTGCAGGGGTGGAGCACAAAGTTCGGGAGGATCCGGCCGTTTTTATGCTATGAGGGGTCTCCAAAATTCAGAGGCCTCTCCAGATGTTGTCACAGGTATATTGACTGTCCAATCTCATGATGTGTATGCTCTTATTGATCCAGGTTCCACTTTGTCATATGTCACACCTTATGTTGCTATGGAATTTGGGATAGAACCGGAATAATTTCATGAGTCGTTCTCTGTATCTACTCCGGTTGGTGAATCTATTTTGGCCGCGCGGGTTTATAGGAATTGTGTTGTCACGTTGCGTGGTCGGGACATCGTGGCCGATCTCATTGAATTAAGAATGGTTGATTTTGATGTGATAATGGGGATGAATTGGCTTTATTCATATTTTGCCAAGCTTGATTGCCGAACCAGAACTGTTAGGTTCGAATTTCCAAATGAGCCAGTTATTGAGTGGAAGGGTGATGATGTAGTGCCGAAGGGTAGGCTTATTTCTTACCTTAAGGCCACGAAAATGATCAACAAGGGGTGTATTTACCATTTGGTCTGGGTTACGGACACCGATGTTGAGGCACCTACACTTAAGTCTGTGCCTGTTGTAAATGAATTTTTGGGAGTCTTTCCGGATGAACTCCCTGGGATCCCACCTGACAGGGAGATTGATTTTAGGATTGATGTGATGCCAGACATACATCCTATATCTATTCCACCATACAGAATGGCACCAGCAGAATTGAAGGAGCTAAAGGAGCAATTGAGAGATTTGTTAGAAAAAGGTTTTATCCGTCCAAGTGTGTCACCTTGGGGCGCACCGGACCTTTTTGTAAGAAAGAAAGATGTGTCACTGGGAATGTGTATTGACTATCGGCAGCTCAACAAGGTCACAATCAAGAATAAGTACCCACTGCCAAGGATAGATGACCTGTTTGACCAATTGCAGGGTTCTAAGTACTTCTCCAAAATTGATTTACGATCCGGGTATAACCAATTGAAGATCAGGGTGCAAGATGTTCCGAAAACAGCTTTTAGAACCCAATATGGGCACTTTGAATTTTTGGTAATGTCTTTTGGGCTAACCAATGCTCCAGCAGCTTTCATGGATCTTATGAACCAGATTTTCAAGCTGTTCCTCGATTCTTTTGTGATAGTGTTTATTGACGATATCCTTGTATATTCACGCAATCGTGAGGACCATGCCGATCATCTCAGGGTTGTTCTACAAACCCTATATCAGCACAAGTTATATGCAAAGTTTTCGAAGTGTGAATTGTGGCTTAAGTCTGTCACATTCTTGGGTCATGTAGTCTCTAGTGAAGGCATTATGGTTGATCCTCAAAAGATTGTAGCTATGAAAAATTGGCCGAGACCTACAACTCCAACAGAGATTCGCAGTTTCTTAGGCTTAGTTGGATATTATAAAAAGTTTGTGGAGGGGTTTTCTACTCTTGCCTCTCCATTGACTAAATTGACGCAGAAGGCGGTTAAGTTCCAATGGTCAGATGCATGTGAAAGGAGTTTCTAGGAATTTAAAGCAAGATTGACTACGGCACCGGTGTTGACCTTACCAGAGGGTGCAGATGGATTTGTGGTATATTGTGATGCTTCAAGAATTGGGCTTGGATGTGTATTAATGCAACATGGCAAGGTTATAGCTTATGCTTCTATGCATCTCAAGAATCATGAAAAGAACTACTCAACACATGACTTAGAACTTGCGGCGGTGGTATTTGCATTGAAGATTTGGCATCATTATTTATATGGGGTCCATGTTGATATATTCACGGACCATAAGAGCCTTCAATATATTTTCAAGCAGAAGGAATTGAATCTGAGGCAGAGAAGATGGCTTGAGTTACTCAAGGACTACGACATTGATATTCTATTTCATCCGGGGAAGGCTAATATTGTGGTAGATGCTCTTAACCAGAAATCTATGGGCAGTTTAGCACACTTGGAGGCATATCAAAGGCCATTGACCAAGGAAGTTCACCGATTTGCTAGCTTGGGAGTTCGTCTTGCGGACTCTAGTGAAGGAGGGGTAATTGTGCAAAATAGGGCTGAATCATCAATTGTTGTGGAAGTCAAAGAGAAACAATACAACGATCCATTGTTGGCACAATTGAAAGAGGGGATTCATAAACATAAGACTATGGCCTTTTCTCTTGGCATGGGTGATGGTACACTAAGGTACGAAGGGCGTCTATGTGTTCCAAATATGGATCGTCTCCGGGAAAGAATCATGACTGAGGCTCACACTTTTAGGTATTCCATGCACCCAGGCTCTACGAAAATATATCATGATCTTAAGGAAGTTTATTGGTGGAATGATATGAAGAGAAATATAGCAGACTTTCTGGCGAGATGTCCAAATTGTCAACAAGTGAAGGCTGAACACCAACGGCCTGGTGGGTTCGCACAGAACATAGAAATTCCAATGTGGAAGTGGGAAATGATTAATATAGACTTTGTGGTAGGATTACCGCGCACGTTTGACTCAATTTGGGTGATTGTGGATCGACTCACGAAATAAGCACACTTTTTGCCGGTCAAGGCTACCGATGCAATGGAACAGTATGCTCGGATGTATGTATATCAAAGAAATAGTCAGGTTGCATGGCACTCCAGTTTCCATCATTTCTGATCATGGAGCATAATTCACCTCTAATTTTAGGAAGAAATTTCAGCAAGGTTTGGGTACTCAGGTGAATCTTAGTACAGCCTTTTACCCGCACACTGACGAGCAGGCACAGCAGACTATTAAGACACTTGAGGATATGTTGCATGCTTGCGTTCTATACTTCAAAGGTAGCTGGGATAATCATTTACCACTCATAGAATTTGCATACAACAATAGCTATCATGCTAGCATTCAGAGGGCACCGTTCGAGGCCTTATATGGCAGGAGATGTAGATCTCTTATTAGGTGGTTCGAAATTGGGAAAGCAGAGTTGATAGGGCCAGACCTCGTACATCAGGCTATGAAAAAGTTTAAAATCATTAAGGAGCGGTTGAAGACTACTCAGATTCATCAGAAGTCCTATTCAGATGTTCGTCATAGAGATTTAGACTTCAAATAAGATGATTGGGTATTCTTGAAGGTTTCCCTCATGAAGGGTGTAATGCGATTTGGTAAGAAAGGGAAATTAAGTCTGAGGTATGTTAGACCGTACAGAATACTGGGG